>NC_057799.1:10933965-10945458 GCF_018294505.1 Triticum aestivum | reverse complement strand
GCCGCCGCCCTTGCCCTGCACTGCCGCCGCCGCCCCTGCCCTGCCCTGCGCGCCGCCGCCACCGCTGCCCCTGCCCCTGCCGCCGCCGCCAGGGAAAAGGAAAAACAAAATAAGAAAAGGAAAAAGAAAAGGAAGAAGAAAAGGAAGAAGAAAAGGAAAAAGAAAAGGAAGAAGAAAAGGAAAAAGAAAAGGAAGAAGAAAAGGAAAAAGAAAAGGAAGAAGAAAAGCAAAAAGAAAAGGAAGAAGAAAAGGAAAAACAAAATAAGAAAAGGAAAAACAAAAGGAAAAACAAAATACTTGGCAGTGCTCAAACAAAAACTTCTATGCAAATTAGTGCTCAATAATCGTATTTTTTAATTCCTCCTCCTCTATGTCCCCTTAATCTTATTTTTTAATTCCTTTATACTTAATTAATTTTTACTACATGCGGGAGTGACATATGGCGGACGATAGAGCCGAGCCGCTTAGGGATCCGGAGGCTGAACGTTATTTAATGGGCATCATAAACAACGAGATTCGTTATGTGCCGGGCTCAGAATATGAGCAAGTAGAGGATGTAGTCTCTTCTTTTCTGAACCTCAGAATATGAGCAAGAAGAGGATGTAGTCTCTTCTTTTCTGAACCTTGACGGGGAACAGACATTGTCGATGATCAAGAAGGTGAAGGAACGGACATTTTCGACGGAGGTCAACCGTCAACAAACGACGATCTCGAATTGCAAGTAGCAACCACCTCCGGTGAGGTATATATATACATTGAGCCTCTCGTGATACAAACTTACTGAAATGTGAATACATATGTATTAAAACGCGCGACTCTCTTTCTTTTTTTAGCCCTCGGCCGGATCGAGTACGACAAAGCGTGGCAAATCCAAGGCGATGAAAACAGGAGAAACATATGCCATTGATTTTGTCAGTGAAACCGGCAAGCCCCTACAGCACACCTCAAAGTTTATCAACCAATGCGGAGTCGTTGTTAGAGACAACGTCCCGATCACCGTCCAGGAATGGAAGGAGCCAAAGAAGGCACGTCTTGGTTTCAGTTTTGTCGAGAAGAGAACGAAAAAGAATTGCTGGAGAAAGCTTATGGAACATTTCATTCTACCTCCGGAATACAACAAAGTCGATGAATTCGGTAACGAGGTTCCGGGTGGACGTGAGAGGAGGAGGCTAGTTAAAGAGTTCGCTCTTCAGAAGATGGGCGAAGCATTCCGGAACTTCAAGAAAAATTTAACCCGTGACTATGTCAACAAGGGCAAGACTCCGGATTTCAATGGACAACATGAGAAGCTGAAAGATGATTGGCCAGAATTTGTGAGGCAAAAGAAATCGGAGCATTTCAAGGAAATATCGAAAAAAATAAGGATAATGCGAGTAAGAAAAAGTTCCATCATATTATGGGGCCAGGAGGATACCGCCTTTCGGAGCCTAAGTGGCAGAAGATGGAGGAGGACCTGAGGGTGCGAGGAATCCCTCTAGGTACAGAGGGATGGGACCCAAGGGCCAAAAGCTGGTGGTACGGGCATGGGGGATCGCTAGACCCAGAGACAGGGGTGTGTGCTCACCGGAAGAAAAAGTTTGCTCCCACCGAAGCCCTTATTGACGCAATGACCCAAGCTCAAGAGGGCTTGATCAAGTTCAACAGAGAGAAAGACGCACTGACAACAGCCCTCGGGAATGATGAACACGGAGGACGTGTACGAGGCAAAGGCAGAATTCCGTGGAAAGTAGGGTTTTCCCAGGACAATGACCCGTACTGTTACAGAAGCCGTAAGAGAAAGACAGACCGGGATGCAGATCTTTTGGCGAAGTTTGCATCGGAACTCCATGAGTTGAAGCAGACCGTGCATGAACTAGTAAAAGAAAAATCGGCTGCAGGGCTGCATGAAGATCATGAAGCGGATCGCGGAAGCCAGCAGCGGAGAAGCAGCGTGGCTTCCACGGATGCCCCGCCTGGTGCTAATGCACCGATGATCGAGATTCGTGCACCGGAGCCTCACTACCCCGTGGATGATGTAAAGGAGATGAAAGAATGTGATCTGCATTATCCCATGGGGAACGTTTCCACGAAGGTAGCTACCGGCAGTGCTTTACCCTGTACACCTAGAGCACTCCACCACAACAACCCCATTGCATATGGCTATGCTCGTGTCACGGTGGAAGACATAGTCCAAGAGTTTGAGGACCTGGAGATTGACAAAGCTACACCCGAAGGGGAGAGAAGACTTGGAGATGTCAAGCGCCAGATCATTCTATGGAAAAAGAAGTACATAGTGTTTCCAGGCGAGGCGCCAAGGCTAACAGGTCCACCCCCCTCCGATGGTGGTGGTGGTGGCGGTGGTGGTGATCGTGGTGGTTCACCTACACCTCCTTCACGCCATTCGACGCCGTCCTCCGATCCACAACCTCCAGCGGGTAAGCAGCCGCCGCCCCCCAATCCTCCTCCGGCGGGTACGACGCCCCTCAATCCTCCTCCGGCGGGTACGACGCCCCCCAATCCACCTCCGGCGAAGAAGCAGAAGCAGGCGGACAGCAAGGAAACCCGCTCCTGGACTATTAACCCAGACCCTTATGTACCTAAGACCACAAGGGTACCGGAGCCATCACTGAAGCCTCTCCTCCCAAGGCCTTGGGAACTTAGTGAAGCTGAAACCAAATTGGCCGCGTCTGCTCATTATGAGAAATGGAAGGCGGATATGAAGGCGATAAAAGAGCCTGAGCCCAAGCAAGTATTCACTGAGAAGCAAAAGAAGTGGGCTAAGGATTTTTTGACGACACCGTCCCAAGCCGAGCTGAATATGCCTGACGACTATGGACATGAACTTCGTAGGCAAGCAAAAATATTGAAGGAGGAGAAAGAAGAAAGTAAAAAAAGCGGGAAACAAGTTGACCAGCTCGGGATGCAGAATAAACAATCGATCCCCCCGCTCATAGTGAAAGCCGGTCCGGAAGAGGACCCCGAGATCATAGCAGCTGCGGCAACACTTGGATTGACTGTAGCGAGTGCCATGAAACAAGCGTCCGAGATGGGTTTGACTCTTCGTGCCTTCTTAGGCCTTGAGGATGCGCCAGTATGTGAGATAGCATTACGATATGTGCGGAATGGGCCTCTTGTCGAGCCTGCGCGGGAAAAGAGTCTACCACCACAAATGCGAAATCTGCTACGTTGGTACAAGCAATTCATAACATGGGCTGACAAAGAATATGTTTATGCGGATGTTAGAGAGGAGCATCACACCAAACGGTACTATGTACAAGTTCATATGAGTGAATTGTTCCAGCTGTTCAATCTGCGCGAGCTCGACAAATCTATGCTGAGTTGCTACGTTCTGTAAGTGATTTATTTCTACCTCATCTCGTTCTTCATTGCCGGCACTATATTGTCCTAACTATATTGTTGCGTACGCTATTATGCAGATTGAAGATTTGGGAATGCAAAATAAGAAACATCCATGATGTTGGGTTCATTGACCCACATATCGTTAATGGACATGTGTTACAAAATCACCCCGAAGACGTGGAGAAAGACTTGTACAAGTTTCTTAGAAAGCATCTCAAAATCATATTCTATTTCCTTACCATTTTGGGTGAGTGTTTCTCTCTTGTGCCCATTCTCTTTTGTTTACTCCATGCATGGTATGTCTAATCGATGAGTTATGCATGACTGTGCATGTAACGTGTCTGCAGGTTCCACTGGATTCTGCTAAATATTGAACTTCACACCTCCAGAGTTCTAATCATGGACTCTATGGATTCGGATCCAAAGCGTTGGGCCGACATGATAAAAATGCTGCAAAAGTAATTATTTTAAATCATTTGAGCTCTATATCGATAGGTCTCTTTCGTTCATTTCCTAATATCAAGTAACTAATAACTCCCTTGTTCATTTAATTTTCTTTGCCCTGTAGGGTTTGGAGACGGTTCTCAGAAGAAATTGTCGGTGAATTCAAACATGAGCTAGATTTTAGAAGGTTAGTTAATGTGGATAAGCAGCAACCGGGGACCAATCTATGTGGATACTATGTTTGTGAGAACATCCGGAGACACACCTCTGAGCGGAAGGCATCGGATAGCGCGCGGAAGGCGACGGATAACTTGCGGAGGAGGCTTAGTCCAGAAGCTTGCTTCCGACCAATTCAAGATGAATTAGCAGGATTTTTCATGAGGGAAGTCATCAATCCTAAAGGAGAACACTATACCGAGGACGAAGAAATTTATATGCATACCCGAAATTGAAACTTGTTCGAAGTTGTATATGGTCATCCATCCTAATTGTGTATGGAAACTTGTTCGAAGTTGTATATGGTCACCCGAGATTGAATATATATTATATATTCCTCTTGAATTCTTCTTGTTTGAAATTTCATATGCATGTATATAGTAGCGTAGAATATGTGTACTGAAACTTCATCAAAATTAAAATAAAACACAAAATAAAATATAAAAGAAATAAAACACTACAAATTAAAAAGAAACCAGGTTTAGGGGGGCTAAAACCCTAAACCTGCGGAGGAGGCCTTTAGTCCCGGTTAGCCACGAGAACCGGGACTAAAGGTCCTCCGCCCCGACGGACTCCTGGCGCCCACGTGGACGGGCCTTTAGTCGCGGTTCGTAAGAGGCGCGACTAAAGGGGGGGGCCTTTAGTCACGCATATTTAGTCCCGGTTGCACAGCCGGGATTAATGGCCTTTGCAAACCGGGACTAAAGGCCTATTCTCTACCAGTGAAATGCTAAGATCTTAGGTGTGCATCGACCACAGTAGACGGATAATCTCAACCGGATTCGCAGTCGGACACACGTCATTTCTCCATCATCTTCCATTTCAAAATTAAAACCACATGGGAGAGCAATTAAGAGTTATGTTTTGTATCATGTGCTGCAGACGACGACGGCTGTAGAAGAAGAGAAAATTCATACATGCATGGGAGCCACTTAGGCAGGATTTGGAATTATCCCCGACGGATATCAGTGATAGCTGGGGAGACGATACATGGGGTACCATTGTCCACACCCTATAAGTGCAAAATAATTTGTACACTAATTTTTCTAATAGTTTAATGGTATTTTAAAACTATATTTGTATAAATTATGATAATGTTAAGATAAAATTAGTGACCTAAAACGACTTATATTACCATGCAAAAAAAAAACCGACTTATATTAGTTTACAGAGGGAGTAGTATATTGAAGTTATGTAGTCTATACATTATGAGGCTAATTGGTTTGATGCCAAAAATTGGCATGCCAAATTTTGGCAACTGTTAAATGTTGGCTAGATTAATTGGTTGCATACCAATTTTCGCTGTCAATCACACAAAACGTTGCCAAATGTTGGCAACTTTTGATTTTGCCAAATATTGGCAATGTCAAATATCGGTAAAAAACCAATCAGCCTCTATATCTTTGAAATGTGGCACCGAATGCTAAGATCATAGGTGTGGATCGACCACATTCTAGAAACATAATCTTGACGCGATTCACGGCCAGACACACGTCATTTCTCCATCATCTCCCATATGTAAATTCAAACTACACTAGAGAGCAATTAAGAGTTTTCTTTAGTATGATATGCTGCAACCGATGGTGTGTCTGTACAAGAAGAGAAAAGTCATGCACGCATGGGAGCCACTAACGCACGATCTCACTTGGAACTATCCCCCACAGTAGGTAACTATAGTTCGTACAGTATTAGAGGTACACATATAGGCACGCGATCCTACATGGCATTCACTATCTCTCTATAGAATAGCTAGTAAGCCATCTATATCTGCTAGTAGTGAGCTAAACTCGATTGTTTGGACGTCCCTGGACCCAAAATCCAATTATTTGCTAAACACCACGTTTTCAACAGGCTATATCTCTATTGATTTTCTGCATAGATCCGCCGTACTGCCTACGGTGGGAGGCTGTCACGACACGTCTGCTGGATATGTGTTCAATTGTCTTGGCCTAGTTTGACCTGATTTTTCGATAAAGGAAATATATTAGAGCTCCTTTACGGTGATTGGGGTGGTACTGGGAGTACTTTCGAGTACTTACCCCTCCGATTTTTATTAGCCGTCCGACCTGATGGGGGATTAAAAATGAATTAACTTAATTAGTTTAATCAGAGAAGGGCATAATGGTCCAGGGTAAAAAAAAATTCAACCGATCACGTCCACGACCAGAACCACGTCTAGATCTAGTAGCTCGGTCAAGTCCTCCTTCTCGCCCTCTTCCTTCTGTTCGACGAGCCCGGCGAGAGGAACCAATTCACCGTCGTCGGCGTCGTTCTCGTCCTCCTCCTGGTCCCCTTCACTATAAAAGACGAGGTCGGCGGCAGGAAGAAGAATAAGGCGTGACATCTGCGGCGGCAGTGTCGGCGGTAGCGGTATAGGAGAAAGCCCCCCGCTGATCCCATCGCTTCCGGACTTGCATCTTAAGGTATGAATCGCCCGAATCTCAACTTACTTTGATTCGGAGCCTGCACTTCCTACTTAGATTGTTTAGTCATCATCGATTTAGGTTTCCCTAGTGCATGCAATTCAATTTAGAATTTTTCATCATCCATGGTCACTTCACTAGTTTACGGGGGACCCAGTTTATGGACGTTTATGATCGCTTGCCATAACATGTACAAGGAGCAAAGTTTAAAATTCCACGCAAGATTTTGTACTGGGTTTTGCATGCATTTATGTTTGTCCTTTCAGATTTTTATTCGTCCGAATTGTGATGTAGGAAGACATGGCGGATGTAAGTCACGAGTCAATGATGGAGTACTATCATATTGCCAGCAAGATGTTTAATAGTGAGGATGAAGGTTATACATTCTATAACAAATATGGTCTTGAGAAAGGTTTTAGTGTCCGGAGAAGCTATGTCGAGTGGGATGGATCCAACTGCCATATAATTTTAAGGAAATTTGTGTGTAGTCGTGAAGGGGTTCGTGAAGAGAAGCACATGAAGAGGAAGATGGAAGATAGAAAGAGGAGGCCACGGAGTATAACTCGTGTAGGGTGTAAAGCTAAATTGGTGATTGCAAGACAGGAGGAAACAGGCCAATGGTTTGTCAAGGATTTCATCGATGAACACAACCATCCTCTAGCCCCACGGGATCTGTCGTGTCTTTTGCGTTCACACAGAAGAATTAGCGATGAGCAGAAAGCGGACATTGTAGACATGGAAAAATCTGGGATCAAAACACACCATATTATGGATATTATGTGCATGCAATACAGTGGATATGATGAGGTTGGATGCATTATGAGGGACATTTACAATTTCTGCCATGCTAACAAGCAGGAAACAATTTCTTCCGGGGATGCTCAAACAGTGATCAATCACATGGTGGCGAGGCAAGAGCAAGATTCAGATTTTTTCTTCAGGTACTTGGTTGATGAAGCTGGCCATCTGAAGGAACTGTTCTGGTGTGATAGTCAATCCCGACTTGACTACGAGGCTTTCGGAGACGTTATTGTTTTTGACAGCACATACAGAACCAATAAGTACAATCTGCCATTTGTGCTGTTTGTCGGGATGAATCACCACCGCATCACCGTTATTTTTGCATGTGGTATCATTTCACATGAAACAAACCAGGCATACGAGTGGATGTTACGGACCTTTTCTGATACTATGGGACAGAAGCATCCTATATCTGTGATCACGGATGGTGACCTTGCAATGTAGAGAGCAATCAGGGTGGTGTGGCCTGACTCAAACCATAGGCTCTGTATATGGCACATTCAGCAGAACATTGTACGCCATCTGCATGATGACACAGTAAAGGAGGAATTCCGATCTTTCATATATGATACATCTTCCATTGAAGAGCATGAGAGAAAATGGTTACACTTCTTACAACGGAATAAAGTAACAAGTGAGGACTCCTGGCTGCATAAGATGTATAAGATGAGAAAACTGTGGTGTGCTCCATATCTTGAGGGCCGTTGTTTCCTAGGATTGAGCAGCAATCAGCGAAGTGAGAGTTTAAACTCGATGCTACATATGCATCTTGTGGCTAAGATGACGTTGTTTCAAATGCTAGAGCACTATGAGCGTTGCCTTGCGTCGCGATGCTTGAACGAGGCTCTCCAAGACGTCGAGGCCTTACAGTCCGTTCCGTTCATAGAGGAAAATGCTTCAGTTCTTGAGAAACACGCCGTGAAAGTTTTCACTCCTGCTGTGTTTAAGTTGGTCTTATGGAGCATAGATGCTATCAAAAAACGTGAGATCAGAGAGGTACTTGATGCAGCAGAGGTTACCACATACGTTGTGTCTAAGAAGGAAAGAATGGATAAAAAGATCGAAGTGCGCACGGAGTCGAAGGAAGGCATGCTTCGCAGTATCAGTTGTTCTTGCCGCAAATTGGAATGCGCAGGCACACCATGTTCCCACATATTTTACATATTGGGAATTTTACAAGAAGAAACACTGCCCAGGTGTTGTGTTCCCACTAGGTGGACAATGAGTGCAAAATGTGCATTCGCACCGACCAGAAAGAGCGAGATGTATGCATACTCTGCAGCCCTACAAAGGTACCGTAAGCTAAGAAATTTTAGTCACGCAGCATGTTTCAAGGCATGCCACTCTGATGAGGTGTTTCAGCATCTAAAATGGGTTTTTGGAAGGACAAGATATTTGCAAGGGATCAACAAGTGAACAAGCTGATAGCAAGGGATCAACTAATGCTCAGGGTAACAGCATTAGGTTTGGCCCGTTGATGCCACAATCGGCTAACCTTGATGGTGAAGGTTTCAAAAAGGTTCTGGATCCCGTGCATGTGCCAGGCCGAGGTGCTCCGAAGAAAAGGCTACAGGCAAAGATGAAGAAAACCAGAACAAAGGGTAGATGTAGCTATTGTCATGAGGTAGATGGTCACAATCGACGTACGTGCGCCTAATTGATAGAGTTACCTAATATGCCGTAATTTAATGTTTTAATGTGTCTAAATATATTCCATGACATTAATAATATCCTGATGTGCAGGATCTCAAAGCAGAACTATGATAGCTACAACATTGTGCGCACGGTCGGACAGCAAGTACGTCGACGATCAACCTGATGTTGGCGTGTGCATTGTCGTCTATGTCTAGTATCGTGTGACCTTTTCTCTAAAATACTTCATTCTGTCAGTTAGTGACTTCCTCATAATGTATGACTCAGCTATTTGGTTGTCCACTCCCTTGTAACAGTATTAGTTTGGGATATTTTTTTGCATTTTATATGTGAGTTTTTCAAGTGCAACCTCAAGAATCATGGTTTCTTCGTGGCCAGCGTGTAGCTTGTTTATGTTGCACGATAAAATTTGGAAATAGATGTAATGGAGGAGTTATATTTCGCTCCTGAAAACAAAATAAAAGCCTGATAAATCCGAAAAATACATTAGTCATCCATGCTCTCCAATTGAAGAATATACAAGATGAATACAGATGATGAATTATACTCATCCTACATATCCTCCAAGTAGAGTGCAAGGAAAACTGCTTGCGACTTCTTATCACAGTGTGTTTGTATCTGCATGTACAACTCACCATGCTACAGGGGAGCCAGGCGAACAATACAGTGAAAACGGCGAAGAAACTGGTGAAGAAATCGTTCCGGGCGAGTTATATCGCGTGTGCTGCGGTGTGGGGAACATATCCTCGGGATTTCCGTCGCAGATGCCCAGGCAATCGTCTCCGGGATCAGCGCCAGGTGACAGCTGCGGATCCGCGGCAGATCGACCAGATGCGCCAGCTGCGGTCGGTTGCACGTGCGCCTCCGACCCGCCGCTCGACACGCGGCCAACTCGGACCGGGCGAGGCGCGCCCTCCGGCCCGCACCAATCACCGGCGGCCACGCGGCAAGCAGATAATGGTCAGGGACGCACGCGCTTTGCGGCCCAGCCCGTGTTCTACAAGCGGCGCCCCGCCGTTCGCCAGGCGGATGTGGAGATAGCCCCTGACTCCAGTGGGCCTGCAGCATCATGAGCTCATGATGAGTCTGCGAGCCGCCCTGGATCTTCTGCGGCTCCACTCTCACCAGCGCCTCGGCCCACTGCCATAGAAGGTCAGGACCGCCCGGAACCGGCTGCTGTAGGCTAATCAGCCTCGGATTCCGTCGCTGCACTGTCTCCAGAAAGGGCTACTGGATCTTCTTCTGCAGCCACGAACTCTCCTGCACCTCGATGGTCCCTCCGGAATGCGGTGATTTTTTCGACCACCTCCAAATCACCTCAATTATTGCACACATTATCTCTTGCACAAACAAAGCTAGGTTTCCAAGGTTTTATATTTTTTTGATTTTTTTTGAATTTATACTGCCCTCTAGACTGACTGATCATAACATCGGTCTATACCTCATGGGGCATTGTAAATTTTTTTTCCCAATTTTCTTTCATGGACATGTTTGGCACATGTGGGTCACCGTGTAAGAAAATTTGGGTGATTTGGAGGTGGTGGAAAAAATCATCTTTGTTCAAAAAGTGGCTTAAGTTAGACCAAATGGTCTCTCCGGAATGCGGTGATTTTTTCGACCACCTCCAAATCACCTCAATTTTGGCACACGTGATCTCTTGAACAAACAAAGCTAGGTTTCCAAGGTTTTATATTTTTTTGAATTTTTACTGCCCTCTAGACTGACTGATCATAACATCGGTCTATACCACAAGGGGGCATTGTAAAATATTTTTTTCCAAATTTTCTTTCATAGATATGTTTGGCACATGTGGGTCACCGTGTCATACAAATTTGTGTGATTTGGAGGCGGTGGAAAAAATCACCTTTGTTCAAAAAATGGCTTAAGTTAGACCAAATGGTCCCTCCGGAATGCGGTGATTTTTCCGACCACCTCCAAATCACCCAAATTTTGGCCCACATGATCTCTTGCACCAACAAAGCTAGGTTTCCAAGGTTTTATATTTTTTTGAATTTTTTTTAATTTATACTGCCCTCTAGACTGATTGATCATAACATCGGTCTATACCTCACGGGGCATTGTAAAATATATTTTTCCAAAATTTTCTTTCATAGACATGTTTGGCACATGTGGGTCACCGTGTAAAAGAAAATTTGGGTGATTTGGAGGTGGTGGAAAAAACCACCTTTGTTCAAAAATGGCTTAAGTTAGACTAAATGGTCCCTCCGGAATGCGGTAATTTTCTCGACCACCTCAAATCACCCAAAATTTGGCACACATGATCTCTTGCACAAATAAAGCTAGGTTTCCAAGGTTTTATATATTTTTTAATTTTTTTTGAATTTATACTGCCCTCTAGACTGACTGATCAAAACATCGGTGTATACCTCTAGGGGGCATTGTAAAATATATTTTTTCCAAATTTTATTTCATAGACATGTTTCGCACATGTGGGTCACCGTGTAAAAGAAAATTTGGGTGATTTGGAGGTGGTGGAAAAAATCACCTTTGTTTAAAAAATGGCTTAAGTTAGACCAAATGGTCCCTCCGGAATGCGGTGATTTTTTGGACCACCTCCAAATCACCCAAAATTTGGCACACATGATATCTTGCACAA
>NC_057799.1:10918327-10933441 GCF_018294505.1 Triticum aestivum | reverse complement strand
TTCATAGACATGTTTGGCACATGCGAGTTACCTTGTCATAGAAAAATTGGGTGATTTGGATGTGGTGGAAAAAATCGCCTTTGTTCAAAAAATGGCTTAACTTAGACCAAATGGTCCCTCCGGAATGCGGTGATTTTTTCGACCACCTCCAAATCACCTCAATTTTGGCACACATGATCTCTTGCACAAACAAAGCTAGGTTTCCAAGGTTTTATATTTTTTTGAGTTTTTTTGAATTTATACTGCCCTCTAGACTGACTGATCATAACATCGGTCTATACCTCAAGGGGGCATTGTAAAATATTTTTTCCAAATTTTCTTTCATAGACATGTTTGGCACATGTGGGTCACCGTGTAAAAGAAAATTTGGGTGATTTGGAGGTGGTGGAATAAATCATCGTTGTTCAAAAAATGGCCTAAGTTAGACCAAATGGTCCCTCCGGAATGCGATGATTTTTTCGACCACCCCCAAATCACCCAAATTTTGGCACACATGATCTTTTGCACAAACAAAGCTAGTTTTCCAAGGTTTTATATGTTTTTGATTTTTTTGAATTTATACTGCCCTCTAGACTGACTGATCATAACATCGGTCTATATCTTAAGGGGGCATTGTAAAATATTCTTTTCCAAATTTTCTTTCATAGACATGTTTGGCACATGTGGGTCACAGTGTCATAGAAAATTTGGGTGATTTGGAGGTGGTGGAATAAATCACCTTTGTTCAAAAAATGGCGACCAAATGGTCCCTCCAGAATGCGGTGATTTTTTCGACCACCTCCAAATCACCCAAATTTTGGCACACATGATCTCTTGCACAAACAAAGCTTGGTTTCCAAGGTTTTATATTTTTTTTTGAAATTTTTTGAATTTATACTGCCCTCTAGACTGACTGAGAAAAACATCGGTCTATACCTTTAGGGGGCATTGTAAAATATTTTTTTCCAAATTTTCTTTCATAGACATGTTTAGCACATGTGGGTCAACGTGTCATAGAAAAATTGGGTGATTTGGAGGTGGTCGAAAAAATGGCTTAAGTTAGACCAAATGGTCCCTCCGGAATGCGGTTATTTTTTCGACCACCTCCAAATCACCTCAATTTTGGCACACATGATCTCTTGCACAAACAAAGCTAGGTAAGTCAGTGAGCATGTGTTAAATTTTTTTGACTAATTTCAATATGAATGCAAAAAAATGCACATCTACCATACCAGAGGCAGGAGTTTTCATACACCACGGCCTGTATATGACTAGGAACCCAGCAGTTTATGTGCCAGGATACAGGCCCGGGGTGCAGATTACTCTTCTGCTGGTGGGCCCAACTGGGCAAAGAGTATGAACATTAGGCAAAGTACTGCCTGGATATGAGAGGAGCTTGAGTGGGGAGGCATAGCCGGGTATATAAGCTGGTGCGTCTCCCTCTCGCTCGGCGAGGTGGGACTAAACTCCCACCACCGTCTGCTCTGCCCTGGTGCGCCCATGCGATGGGCCAGATTAGATGGGCTTTCACAGGCCAGCCTATCCCGCGTGCTGGACCATGCGTGGGTCTAGATGTCTAGGCTGGCCCATGCTTTTCCTTTTGTTTATTTTTTCCTTTTCCTTTTGTTTACGTAAAAATTACCTGACCACTCAAAAAATAACATGAAAGTTACATGACGCCTCAAAAAATAATATACAAAAAATTCAAAAGGTATTTTTATCAAACATAGCTTTTTAAATATTTATATTTTCTTTTCTTATAAATAAGTGACATTTTCAAAATTCTAATAAGTAGGATAATATAACTTTATTAAAAATACATATTACATCTTATTTCAAATTCTCTTTTTTGCACACACTATCTTTAATAATCCACACCCTTGTAACAGTATGAGTTTGCGATATTTGGTTTGCATTTTCTATAAATCCCAAAAAATACATCAGTCATCCTTGCTCTCCAATTGAAAAATATATAGGATGAATTCAGATGATTAATCATACTCATCCTACATATCCTCCACGTAGAGTGCAAGGAAGACCAACGCTTGTAATAATCAAATAGACGAAGGTATTTAAGCCGGTGCAGCACTTGCTCAGGGGACGAGGTGAGACTAAAAATATTAAGACGTGATCCTGGCTCGAGATCGGCGCGACGTGGGCCGGCCTGCCCTGAGTTGCTTGAATGGGTCGGGCTTTGGGGGAGGAGACGTGGAGGACGTGGGAAACCTACGTGCATGCATGGAACTGCACAGCAGGCGGATCACGCGGGATTATCGAACGGGGCCCGACAAGTGTACATGTGTGGGGCCCGCATAGATTAATTCGGTCGGCCTGTCTCCGGGTGACTACGCGCGGGCGTGCGACGACCCTTTCTCGTGCGCTTTGGCGGGGATCCGCCTGCGCTTCAATGCGCCCTGACACCGCACCGATCCTGGAGCAGATCTCGTCAGGTCTGACTCCGTGGATCCCGAGGATGATTCGCCAGCAATTTTGTCATTTTGTGCCACATAAAATGTCCGTTTGGTTTATTTCTTGCACCGTTTTGCAGCAATTTTTTTCAGTCGCAGTTGTACATGATCCTACAACACCTGCTCATTAACAACTACTCCCTCCGTTCGTACAAAAAAACACATATTGGGGTAATTTGTTGTAGCTAGGTCTAATCCGCCATTTTGGGTGGATTGACATGATTTCTGACAAGTGAGTCCAGTTTCTAAGTGCACCGCGGGAAAAAACACATTCCACACCAGCACCCAACTAGAACTGTGCAAAATTTACAAATAGGTACTCCAGAAATAATTCTCATTGTTTCTGGGCCCACAGAAATGAACTATTGACAGTTTTTTTGTTCCCACATAACATCTTGGCACACAAGAGCATGCACCAAACTTGTTCTCCGTCGACACACAGACGCTATAACGACGGACATGTACCAGTAATATTCACACTGCACGTGTCGATACCATCTTGACCAACACGCAGCAACATTGGTCTCATTAGATTGATACATGCCATAAGGGGTCCAAATCATTCACCAATTCTTCTAGTCACATTCCACTCCAAGATGCGGCAATGGACCGACATGTATCAATCTTGATCTGTTTGCACAAATAATTGGTATAAGGGCCAGATGCACCAATAGATGTCACAATGCACTGACACATGTCACTTGGGCCAACACGCACCATGCCCACAAACAAGGAACAAATAAGCCTATAGGATCCACATGCACCGATAAACTACATCTCAACATGCAACAACTTTTCGTAGTCATATTGCACCCACAGTGCATGCCAAGACACGCCAACGGCCCGTCATTAGCAATCTTCATGTGTTTTCACTAATCATGGTCTCTTTGGACTCACGGATGCCATAAGGGCCAAATGCACGAATATTGACACGTTGCACTCAAACATGCCACTTGGGCCAACATGGATAATGTTTTTTACTAGCAAGGATCACATAAGCCATTATATAGTGTTGGTACCCTAGCTAATAACAACATATATCAACATTGGTCCTAGTTGCAGCTTCACATGACCACTTATGCACGTGTCGATACCATCTTAACCAACACGCAACAACATTGGTCTCATTAGATTGACACATGCCATAAGGGGTCCAAATCATTCACCAATTCTTCTAGTCACATTCCACTCCAAGATGCGACAATGGACCGACATGTATCAATCTTGATCTCTTTGCACGAATAATTGGTATAAGGGCCAGATGCACGAATAGATGTCACAATGCACTGACACATGTCACTTGGGGCAACACCCACCATGCCCACAAAGAAGGAACAAATAAGCCTATAGGATCCACATGCACCGATAAACTACGTCTCGACATGCAACAACTTTTCGTAGTCACATTGCACGCACAGTGCATACCAAGACATGCCAACGGCCCGTCATGTAGCAATCTTCATGTGTTTTCACTAATCATGGTCTCTTTGGACTCAAGGCTGCCATAAGGGCCAAATGCACCAATATTGACACGTTGCACTCAAACGTGCCACTTGGGCCAACATGGATAATGGTTTTTTACTAGCAAGGATCACATAAGCCATTATATAGTGTTGGTACCCTAGCTAATAAAAACATATATCAACATTGGTCCTAGTTGCAGCTTCACAGGACCACTTATGCCACACATGGAGCACAGCCTCGGTGCATGGTTTTTTTTCGTGTGTCTGTGTCTGGATAAATGTCTTGAGGAGAGGCAAATTGGTTCGGCCGAACACACTGCATCAGCCGAACTGGCTAGACCCTTTACCTCACACCCGCATGGCCCTGGTTCGAATCCCCGTGAGGCAGTTGGAAATGCCAAAAAAAATTCTATGGGTACCGACACGTGGGGTCCCCTTGTCATCCACACAAACGCGCCACCACATGTACCACATTTGGCTAAGTGCACCTAGTACTCCACATCATTTTCAACTTCTTCGTCCCCTTCTCGACAAGCGCCGCCGCCACCACCTCCCGACGACGCCTCTCTTCGCCGCCGGATCTGCGCGGCCGCTGCCAACTCCGGCAAGTAGGTGAGATCTCCCCTCATCCCCCTCGCGAATCTTCTTCCCTTCCCAAACCACATGCGTCTCCCTCCGGGCGCGGATCTGATCCAGAAATTTTATTTGATACATGTGGTAGATGATTTGTTGATGGATATGATGGTTCTTTGATAGATTGATGGATGTCGTAGTGTAGGATCTGAGCCGTACCAGGGAAAAGAGGGGCCTGTGCAAATAAAAATGAGGCCCTATGTGTGAAAAAATAAATCAAAATAATTCATCCGTTCTTCACTATAGTATGTAGTACTGACATTGGATTGGATCTGATTGGGATTTATTAGGTAGATGATACTGGCATTACCATTGTCATTGGCATTGCTTTTTAGGTAGATGATAGTAAATAGATTTAATAGGCATTGCATTTTAGGTTATCACTATGATTTATTATATGTATGATCTTTGTATTGTACTATGGTAGCGTACAATTCAACATAGAGTTCAACATGTTCTGTGTAGAATGGAGGAACCACCGTGTCAACGGTGCAAGTCACGGTGCCGGACCAGCCTTTGTACTGCCACGCTGTTCGGCATCTACTTCCAGCTTACTTTTGTTTTTGCAGCGGTAACAATTTATATGAACCTTCTGACAGTTCATTAATTTTGTTTTTTATTGCTATTTCCACTAATGCATTGTGTTTGTTATTTGTTTTTATCTTGCACAGATCGTCCCATGCAATGTGAGATTGGCATTCAATGAGCTCGTCGGAGACACTGTGACCTTCGACGCTCTTGGGGGGCCGTACACTATGCAGGTCGATAAGGGGCGAACGATAACCCAGATTGGAGGAGATGAATGGGATCGTTTCATCGCCCGCTTGGGTCTTAGTGGGGGTGAATTGATCAGCTTCTCCTTCAAAGGAGAAAGGCCCAGGATTTCTGTTATCTATCTGAATTTGATTTCCGATAGTGAGGATGAATTTCATGAGGAGGACGATGGTGAGGATTCAGATGATGATGAGAACCCACTTGATGAAGCACTCTATGCCCAAAGACTGAGGCTGAGCGGCGATGAAATGTGCAACCTCTGGGACATGCTTCCGCTACGTGAAGACTACGTCGGGATGCCATTCGTGACCCGCCTCACAAGGACGAATGTTAAACAACATCTCATGGTATGTTACTTACTGTGATAATTACATGATATGCATGCTTAATAAGTGTACTAGTTGATATGATATGCATGTTGTAGTACTGTGATGATATGCCATGTGTAGAATTCATTTAGTGTAGAATTTTTTATGGTATGCATGTGTTGTAGTAATGCGATATATCCTTATGTAGTGTAGTAATATGCGATGATATGGTTAGTGTACGTAGTAAACTAATGATATGCTTAATTACTGTAGTAATTTGATGATTAGCGTATAGTGTAGTTATGTGATGATATATATGCTCAGTGTTGAATCCAATGATATATGTGTCTTCAAGTGTATGATTTGCTGATAATTGCACATGACATGCTCATATATCATATCAACTATTTTCAGAAATTACCTAAGAGGGTATCTGTTAGTTGTGGCATCGAGCCGCATGAAGATGGCATGGCTGCTGGACTACGCCTTACCAGAACGGGCTCCATCACCACCTGTGCCTACACAGTGGACACAGACGGTCGCACTGTCTTCAACCGGGCGGGGTGGAAGAAGTTCCATCATGGCAAGAATCTTCGGGTAGGTCAGGTCAACCTACTCACTGTTGCGAACACCCGTCGCCGTGACTTGAGGATGATGATCACCATCAACCTCATTTAGAACTGGCTGGGCCATGTTTTGATGTGAAATGAACTTGGTATGTTAGCTCTTGTTTCCAAGTACTTGCCGTGTATTACCGTACCTATCTATATATATCTAGGTTCAGTAAATGGGCCATGTATCGCTGTGAAATGAACTTGTTATGTTTGGGGCTTGTTTTGCTGTTGCCCCAGCGGTAATTTGAGACTTCCTTGAACTTGAATCTGTCTTGACTTGTTGTTGGATGCTTGGTGTTGTTGCTTTATAGTATAAAGCTGGGGGGGTTGGGGGACCCTTTTTCGTAGGTTCGGTTAATGGAGTTTGGTTCTAATTCTAGTAATTGTTTTGTTTTCCATACAATTCTGAACCAAAACTACACATGGCACAACCTTCTGTGATTAGTTCCATTGATAACTAGTACTCCCTCTGTAAACTAATATAAGAGCGTTTAGATTACTAAAATAGTGATCTAAACGCTCTTATATTAGTTTACGTAGGGAGTATTGAAGAGCAGCCACAGAGTTCCATTCACAATTTACTTGAATTTTTGTTTTGATGGATAAACAAAATAGAAAGCTAGCAAACTTATTTAACGAGATAAGCAAACTGTGTACTTGATGACATAAGCAAACTTGTTCAACCCTGACAAATAGGACATAAACACACTGGTTCAACTCTGACACACATGACATAAACAAGCTAGTTTAACCCAAGAAAAGCAAACTACAAATTTCAAACAACAAGATAAAGGACAAGCACAAGCGCAAGCAACACGAAGGCAGACTTTGATGTCTCCTCATCCCGCATAGTGGCAGTGGTAGTAGGGGTCCGCTTCCTGCTCTTTTGAAATTTCCAGACCTCTTTTCATGTTGTCGATTATCTTCCACGACTTGTAAGTGGCGTGCGCATCTATTGCTGCGTACTCGATGAGGTAATCTGGCAGTGGGCTGACCCCCCCACAGTTTATGGTCTGCCTCCCTGTCGATCTTCTTCTTCATCTTGCTGTAGAATGGGTGGATGACGCTGGCTGCAACATCAGCCAAGGAGTCTTACGATTTTCTGTTGTATGGAACTCTCTAGTTGCGCTGAATGTCGATGTGCTTGTTGGGGTTTATCTCCAAACCAGACAACTTCAACTTGTCCCTGTTATTTTTAATGCTGAAACCGGCAAAGGTGAACAACTTCTCCTCCTGTAGGAGCTCTTTGAGGCGCTTTGGCCTGCTAGGGGAGAGACAAGTGATGAATACATGGAGTACTAGTGTTTATTTTTCAAGATTTAATCTTCTTTTCTTTACGGTTTACAAGTGAATAGTACATGGAGTAGATGCTTATACAGTATAAGTCATGGATGAATGTAGTTCAGAAACTAGTACACAAAGTTCTGAAATTAAAATCAAGTACACCATGTTATTTTTCTTTTCGGAATATATAGTTGAGTTAATGATCTATTTGCTTTCTTAGTGCCAGTTTAGTTTTATTATGTTGAATAAAATAACATATACCTCTGCTTCACCAAGTTCTTAAGTTTTTTTGGTGGTGAAAATAACACCAGACCAAGTTCAGAAACTACTTCACTACATCAAGTTCAGAAACTATAGTAATGAATCAAGATGAGAAACTACACTGGTACATCAACCTCACAAATTAATCTTGTGCAACAGTTTTAGATACTAATCAAGTGCATCAGGGTCAAAATATATTCTAGTGCATCTACTTTGAGGAACTGCACAAGTGCATCCATTTTCACAAACTACACTAGTACATCTAGTATGAAACTAGTCTAATGAAATTTCGAGGGAGCAGTATTGATGAATGGAAGAGGGTGAATGAGTAGGATTTTTCACCATTTTTTGGCCGCAGCGATGTGGTAGACGAGGCAGAGACCCTCCACGCTGATCTGCAGAACTGCTGCCATCTGCGGAGGTTCATCATCTTTGGTAAACTCCACATCAACGCCCATGATGTGGGGGTACGAGCCGCAGGCGCTCCTCCTGATCGTAGAGATCATCTCGTCGGCCTTGTCTGGTTCGCTGGTGCAGACGACCTCCAGCGTCTCCTTGCCGTAGAGCGCAACCCCTTTGAGGGTTACGGTGTACTCGCGCTTCTGACCGGGAACGTGAATGACGTCGAGGTTGCCGCTCTGGTCGGACGTCTGGCCACAATGACGCTTGCACTCCTCCTGCGACTGCGGGCTTCGAAGAGAGATGTTTGTGGGTTGTTTGCAGAAGAGATGGAAGCGGCAATGGAGGTTCTCGGAATGAGGCAGTGATGTAGTAGATTTGGGGCTTTTTCACGCCTGGATGGGGACGTTGGGGAGGCGGTTCATCTAGGACGTGGGGGTAGTTGTGGTGGGGCGCAGTTGCAGTCCGTCGTGGCAACCGTGCTCTGTGCACTGCTGGGTGCGCATGCGTCTGAGTTTAGTCCCACCACGGGCCTGCATCCTAGCCCATATCACTGGGTTTGTAGTCGTATGCGGGCTGTGGTGTGTGAAATATCATGTTAGGTAGGTGGGCTTTTTTTCCTGTGAAATCTTTTTTTTGCCTATGTGACATTTTGACTTATACTAAAATAACACTTCCTTTTTTTAGGTACACGTGTCTTATGTGACAAGTTTAAGTTTGATAACAATGAAAAACATGTAAAACCTTGCCACATTGTCTTTCTTGGACATGTGTAAAAAGTTTAAGTTTGAAAACAATTGAAAAACATGTAAAACCTTGCATCATTGAATTTTAATTATAAAATAAATTTGTAATATTGCAGTGAAATTGTAGAACATCTCCAAATCAACCATCTTCAACAAATTTTGGAAGTTTCATCACATGCATGATTTTTTCGGTCATTAGTACAATGTCGACCATTTTCAACATGTATTGCAAGTTTTGTCACGTATGGCGTTTTTCGGGCATATGCGACACGAAGAAACCATTGTTAATACTAAAAAAGCAAGGACAATATTTTCTAGATCTTTTGGCATATCATTGTGATATTATTGAAATCTCACATAACTCAACGCGGCCCAACCCTCCCTAAATCCCGCGATTACAGCGCCTCATTCTAACCACCCGCCGTGCCATCTGCAGCTCCCACGACCGCTGCAAGATCAGATCGGAGACCCGAGCTCACACGGATTACAGGAGTTGCCGGCCACCGCCCACCGCCATGAGGGGTCGGAATTCAGTGTTCTTCTCGCTACCCCGTCCTCGCGTCACTAGTAGAAAAAGGGTCATCTGTCCCGGTTGGTAAGGGCCTTTTGTCCCGGTTGTTGAACCGGGACTAAAGGGTCGTTACTAATGCCCTAGCCCTTTAGTCCCGGTTCTTACACGAACCGGGACAGATGGGCCTCCACGTGGCCGGTGCGGCGAGCCCAGGCAGGAGGGCCTTTGGTCCCGGTTGGTGGCACTAACCGGGACCTATAGGCATCCACGCGTCAGCATTTCAGGGGCTGGGGTTTTTGTTTTTTTAGGGGGGGGGTTGGGGGTTTTGGGGGGTTAATTTAGGTGTTTCATATATTGTGTTAGCTAGCTATAGAGAGAAGTGTCCTCTCTTATCTCCGTGCTTGGTCGACGCTACGTACTATATACGTATAGAGAGGACTAGACACGCTAGCTAGTAAGCAAATGAAGGAAACAGAAGATCGTCCTGAACATATGCATAGAGAGAGAAGTGATATCGACCACCTCTCCTTCTCCGAGAGATTGGTCGAACAACAAGTTCCCGTATATCTATCCGACACTACCGACTACATATATACAATAATTATCTCGTACAATATATTCTCTTAATTATATATGAACACAGGGTCCACATCGTATTCTCCGTTTTCAGCGATCACGTGGTCAAGGAAGAATGCCGCCAATTCCTCTTGAATTGCTCGCATACGATCTGGTGGTAGGAGTTCATCCCGCATCCGAAAGATCTAATTTGAAGAAGGGGGTCAATACATACATACATACATATATATATATATATATCTGAATAAATGAAACTCAGCACAAATGATGGTAATAAAATAAAATTGTGAATATTATTGCTTACGCACTTCATATTATTCGTCAGAGTAGCCCCGCTCACAGGTCGTGTGGCGGATGGACTCGCAAACGTAGTATCCATAGAAACCATTCCCTTGTTCCTGCCACAACCACTTTATAAGAAATAGAGGTCAATCAAACTGATAAGCGAGCATGCTAAATGGTATTGATGAAACTAGCGTTTGAATCACTAGGAGATGCGCGGAACATGCTACTATAGTACTTACTTTCGGGTGTCTAGATTGCAGCTTCTTCGGCAGTTCCGGAGCTTTTTTGGTGAATTTTCTCCAAACCCAGCCAGACAAAGAAAACAATTACCTGATATCAGGAAATGAACAAAGTTGCTGATATGGTGGATAATGATCGATTTAACTTACTTCTCGAGCATTTGAGTCATGTCTGCATAGTCCTGGGGATCTTTTCGTCTCGAGTCTAAGACGGTTACTAGTCCCTGCTCAAGCTTAATCTCTAGGAGAATATAGTGGAAGCTGCGCACGCATGCATAAGTCATCAATTACATTACTATAACCTGCACTAATAAGGGAAACCGAATATGGACAAGACAGTAACACTCACTTGAAGTTGTAAGGAAAGAGTATTATATCTTTGTTTTCATTTATTACCAACGATCGTAGCAAGTTGGCCTCGGTATTTTCGGCATGATATTTAACCTCAGTTGCATCTATGAGATTTGTGTTAATGAACACAATATCACCGATTTGTCTTTTCTTCAATTCGGCGATCTTCAATCTGCATAATATAGTGAGGATAATTATAAATACATGCAATGAAAGAGCTGACCTATATAGAGAGACTTAATGATAGAGTAGTAGTACTTACAGACAGTAGCAAGTGATCGTTGATTTATCGAGGGCCTTTTGATTAAAAACTGGAAGAACTCCTCAAATGGAACATTCAACAGTTCAATTCCAACGAGGTCATGCTCCTCTTTAACTCTCAGCGTCAAAGTGTTCCTCCCCCCCAGACTCTCTGCAGGTTTTCATGTACCAATCATGTAATCTTCGCATCATCGTTGTTAGAGATCTTTCATCTTTGACGAGAGGCTTCCCGTCATGGTATTTGTGTTCACCACCTCCAAGAAATCATAATGTACATCGTCGGGTAGGTAATCTCCAAGATTGCTATAACCGGGCACCATCCTCGGATCATTAGCGACGATGTCGCTAGACACCTTGAGCAGGGGGGCACGATTGGTTCGCTTGTTCGCCGAGCTGGGCAATTTTTTCCCAGCTCGTCGTTCTTTTAACCTTTGATCACTGACAGTACTTCCCGACCGCTCCGCTTCGACAAATGTCTTTGCAATAATGCGCTCATAGTTGCCTTTCGGCGGAGACTTTGGTGGTTTTGTCAGGGCAGCCAGAGTGCGCTTCGCTTTCACCGGAGGTGGATGTTTCTTTGCTTTCACCCCTTCAAAGAAGTTCATCACTTCGGCTCGCACGATCTTAGTGGTTTCCTCCTCGGTCCTCTCGTATGGTAACTTCTCTGGAGTCTTCAGAAAAGGACCGAATCTGTATTGCCTCCCGCCTCTGGCTGTACTGCTAGACGCCGGCAGAGCAGACGGAGCGGCTGCGGCTGTCTTCTTTCCTTGCTTACGAGGTGGAGGAGAAGGACTACGACACGCCGGAGCAGCCGGAGCGGCAGCGGGTCTCTTCCGCCCTTGTTGACGAGGCAGAGAAGGAGGAGGCTGGCTGCTCGGGCGCGCCGGCGCAGGCGGAGAAGGAGGCGGAGAGCCGCCACGCGCTGGAGAAGGAGGCTGAGTGCCCTGATCACTCGCCGGAGGAGGAGGCGGAGGAGGAGGCGGAGTGCCACCACACGCCGGAGAAGGAGGCTGAGTGCCCTGATCACTCGCCGGAGGAGGAGGCGGAGTGCCCTTACTTGCCGGAGGAGGAGGAGGAGGCGGAGGCGTCCAGTTCGGAAGGTTGATGAGCTCCTTCCGCCATAGGCATGGAGTCTTCAGAGCGGAACCCAGCTGAGTCTCCCCTTCACCGGTAGGGTGGTCAAGCTGGAGGTCCTCAACTCCTACCATTATTTCGTCCACCGTCACCCTAGCATATCCTTCTGGAATCGGACGACAGTGAAAAGTTGCGCCGGGTTCAGGAGGTCGAACAGAGCCGACAGCCGCCTTGACTTTGAAGTTCTCCCATTGCGTCATAAGGTGGTAATGATGAGACTCCGGGATAGCATCCACGGGGTAGCTAGCAGGAGCCGTCAAGACATGCTCCGGCTGAAGCAGCTCGGTGGAAGCCACGCTGCTTCTCCGCTGAGATGGCGGGGTAGCTCCGGGGGTAGTTTCGGCAGGTCGCTTGCTGCGAGCTATGTCTCGTTCCTCTAGCGCTTGAACCCTTACGTGCAGCTTCTGAATTTGGGTCTGCTCCACTTTTTTCCTCCTCTCCTGGCATTTGTAACCGCCTGCGTCCGGAAAACCAGCCTTCCACGGAATGGAGCCTGGCGTGCCTCGTGTCCGTCCAGGGTTCTCAGGATTCCCGAGGGCCATTGTGAGCTCGTCGTTCTCTCTGTCTGGAACAAACGTCCCTTGCTGCGCTGCATCGATATAGTGCTGAAGCCTCTTGACTGGTATTATCATTTGCTCATCCGTCCAAACGCACTTCCCTGATACAGGGTCCAAGGTTCCGCCAACCCCGAAGAACCAAGTCCGGCAACGGTCTGGCCAGTTCATTGTCTCTGGTTCGATCCCTTTATCAAGCTGATCATTCTCAGCCTTGGCCCACTTAGGCCGGGCTTTGAGGTAGCCACCTGACCCCGTGCGATG
Organism: Triticum aestivum; assembly: GCF_018294505.1. Lineage (NCBI taxonomy): Eukaryota > Viridiplantae > Streptophyta > Magnoliopsida > Poales > Poaceae > Triticum > Triticum aestivum. Next base: position 10,920,337 of record NC_057799.1, on the reverse strand, counting down.
GTGAAGCTTCTTCTTCGCAGTATTTTTCTTGTTTGTCGCTGACATCTTCTTACTCTTTTCCGATGTCTTGTGGGCCAGAAATGCGGGCCAGTGATATCTGATCTTCTCATCTTTGCCGATGAATTCTGGTGTCTCTTCTTTGTCGACAAACGTTTTCAGCTCATTCTTCCACCTCCTGAATAGGTCTGCCATCTTCTGAAGAGCATGAGACTTGATTAATTGCTCTTTAACTGGCTTCTCCGGATCCTCCTCTGGCGGTAGGGTGAAATTTGCTTTCAGCTTAGTCCAAAGATCATCTTTCTGCATATCATTGACATAAGACACCTCAGGGTCTTCCTTCTTAGGCTTATACCATTGGTGGATGCTGATCGGGATCTTGTCCCTAACAAGAACCCCGCACTGAGCAGCAAATGCTTCCTTTGTCCGGATGGGTTCAATCGGTTGGCCGTCGCGTGCGATTGCTGTGATCTCAAACCTTTCATCCGAGCGCAACTTTCTCTTCGGGCCTCGTCTCTTTACCGAAGTTGTGCTCGATCCGGAGGGCTAGAAAAAAGAAGAAAGACGAGAGTTAATTAATATGTGTACATACCAAAACAATGAATGCATCAATTAGCTAGTCAGCACAGGCTTAACTAATATATTTACCTGGCCGGACTCTGTTCGGTCACCGGAGCCGTCACCACGGGCTCCTTCTTGCACCAGCATTGGGTCACCGGAGCCATCATAATCATGTCTTTCCTCCTCCACTCTTCGATCACTGTAGCCTGCTTCTTCAACCTGTTCTTCCAGACCATCATTGTCATTAAGATACGATAAGACATCACCTCCGGCTAAGATTATGTCCCCCAACACCTCTTCTGCTTCCTCGTCTCGTCCGTGCTCCATTGTTTCTACAAATATTACAACATGGCAATTATTACACAAACATGACAGCAGGTGGATATATTAGTGCAAACGTAGACCTAGCTTATTCCGGGTTTGGGGTGGCCTCGGCAACCCTTCAAGCGTAGGGGCGCGGCGGGAGGGGGTAGGAGACCGACATCGTTTTTTCTAGGGTTTGGGTGTCCTCGAGAGTTTTGGTCGAGCGAGAGGGCCGGGGGTGCTCCCGTGGTATAAGTTATCACGGTCGAAGTTATCCGGGAAGGGGTTATATCGACAACGGGGTATATACATGGGAAAATAATGTTATCGGGGAGGGGGTAGGTCGAACCCCCCCCCTCGTGTTGAAGTTATCGGCACACGGGGTATATCGACAATGACATATCCGATAAAAAATAAGAAGACGAAGAAGAAATAAAAAGAGGAGAAGAAGATATTAATAGAGGAGAAGATTGAAGAAAAAAAAGAAGAAAAAAAAGAGGAGAAGAAGAAAGGAATAGAGGAGAAGAAGAGAAAATAGAATATTCTATTTTCTCTTCTTCTCCTCTATTCCTTTCTTCTTCTCCTCTTCTTTTTCTTCTTTTTTCTTCTTCTTATTTATTTCTCATCTTCTTCCTCTCCTCTTCTTCTCCTTTCTTCTTCTTCTTATTTTCCTTTTTCCTCTCATTCTTTTTCTTCTTCTTCCTTCCTAGCTAGATATATAAAACTTTTCTAAAAATGTAACTTTTGCATATATAAAACTTTTTCTTCTTCCTTCTTCTTCCTTCTATTCCTTCTTCCTAAATATATAAAACTTTTCAAAAAATGAAACTAACCTAAAATGTACTAAATCAGAGAACATATATATATATAACTTTTCTAAAAATCTAACTTTTGCATATATGTATTTTTGAAACATCATTACAATGGAAAAAATACATACATACATACAAAAAACATGTAAAAAATACATACATACATATATGAACATACATAAAAAAATACATATATCTAAAAAATACATACATACATATATGAAAATCTAGAAACATATATCTAAAAATAGCACGGCGGCGGGGCCGGCAGAGGCGCGGTGCTCACAGAGGGAGGAGCGCGCGGCGGGCAGCGTCGGTGCAAGCAGGGGCGCGGGGA
>NC_057799.1:10901845-10917700 GCF_018294505.1 Triticum aestivum | reverse complement strand
AGGGCGAGGGCGCGGGCGACGGCGACGGCGACGGCGGGGCGGGTCGGGGGCGCGGCAGAGGCCTTTGGTCCCGGTTGGTGACACCAACCGGAACTAATGGGGGGGCATTGGTACCGGTTAGTGCCACGAACCGGTACCAATGCGCCCCTTTAGTATCGGTTGGTGCCACCAACCGGGACCAAAGGCCTTGTGCTGCTGCGCCCACGTCGAAAGTTTAGTCTCACCTCGCTAGTTGAGAGGGGCGCGCAGTGGTTTATAAGCCCCACTGCCGCTCCCCTCTCGAGCTCCTCTCCATTGCAGGCTTACAGGCCTAATTGTCACTGCTATACCTGATGGGCCTACTGGGCCTGAATCCTGGCCCATCGATGAGTTTCTAGTCGTATTCCAGCCGTGGTGGCCCAGTAGGTGGCATATTTTTTATTTTTTGCCTGTTTTTTTGTTTTATTTTTTGCTTTATTTATTTTGTTTTGTTTCTACTTACATCAAAAAACTTATTTATTTTATTTCTAATTACTTATTTATTTTACTTTATGATAATTCTTTTTGCTTTCAATGATTTTGAACAGAAAATACTTCGATAATTTTAGTTGCATCAATTTTATATAATTTTAGTTTCAATAATACTAGAGGTTGCTTATAATGTTTTGAACAGAAAATACTTTGATAATTTTAGTTTCATAAATTTTATTTATGTTATTAAAGTTTATTTTATTTTGTTACTACTTATATATTTTATTTTGTTTCTAATTACTTATTTATTTTATTTGTTATGTTTCATGCACCATTTTTCATGCATTTACTGATTGTTTTGAGCTATAAGACCCTAAAATTGAAAAGCATTTCAAATGAACTCTGAAAAGGTTGAAAGTTGGCATGGTATCATCATTTCATCCACATAGCATGTGCAAGAAAGTTGAGAGGGTACGGCAAAAACTGGACGCACTTCGTGTACAAAACGGACAATCTCTTTTGAAGTATCATGGTTTCATACGAAAACTCGTCTGTTACAAAGTGATTTCATTTTTTAAAACTTATTTGAACTCCTGACTTTTTGTGTGTTCAAAATGCACCATTCAAAGCCACATCATCAATTTTCAACCCTTTCTGACTTCATTTGTTATTTTTCATGCATTTATTGATTATTTTGAGCTATAAGACCCTGAAATTGAAAATCATTTCAAATGAACTCTGAAAAGGTTGAAAGTTGGCATGGTATCATCATTTCATCCACATAGCATGTGCAAGAAAATTTAGAGGGTTACGGCAAAAACTGGATGCACTTCGTGTACAAAACGGACAATGGTATCATACTCGTCTGTTACAAAGTTGGCATGGTATCATCATAATAGTTGCGGGAGAAAGTCTTCAGTTTTTTTTCGCTTTGTGTCATTTGCTTATTTGCGCCGTAACCATGGATAATCTTCATCGTTTATCAGGATGCTTGGGTCAGCCTTGACTTTGAAGGGAGGAATTTCATGAAACTTTTCATAATCTTCACACATGTCTGTCTTGCCCTCCACTCCCACGATGTCCCTTTTTCCTGAAAGAACTATGTGGCGCTTTGACTCATCGTATGATGTATTCGCTTCCTTATCTTTTCTTTTTCTCGGTTTGGTAGACATGTCCTTCACATAGATAACATGTGCCACATCATTGGCTAGGACGAACGGTTCGTCAGTGTACCCAAGATTTTTCAGATCCACTGTTGTCATTCCGTACTGTGGGTCTACCTGTACCCCGCCTCCTGACAGATTGACCCATTTGCACTTAAACAAAGGGACCTTAAAATCATGTCCGTAGTCAAGTTCCCATATGACCACTATGTAACCATAATATGTGTCCTTTCCCCTCTCGGTTGCTGCATCAAAGCGGACACCGCTGTTTTGGTTGGTGCTCTTTTGATCTTGGGCGATCGTGTAAAATGTATTCCCATTTTTCTCGTATCCTTTGTAAGTCAATACAGTCAAAGATGGTCCCCTGGACAACGAGTACATCTCATCACAAACAGTGTTGTCACCTCTGAGACGTGTTTCCAACCAACTGCTGAAAGTCCTGATGTGTTCACATGTAATCCAGTCGTCGCACTGCTCTGGGTGTTTGGAGCGCAGACTGTTCTTGTGTTCATCGACATACGGGGTCACCAAGGTAGAGTTCTGTAGAACTATGTAGTGTGCTTGAGACCAAGAATGCCCATCCCTGCATATTATTGAGTCCGCTCCTAGTGTGCCTTTTCCGGTCAGTCTCCCCTCATACCGCGAATTAGGGAGACCTATCTTCTTAAGGCCAGGAATGAAGTCAACACAAAACCCAATGACATCCGGGCCGCTAAACCTAGACAAATCTCGAGGAAAATGGAGCTTTGAGGTCGAGCTTCGAGACGAGAAAGCTTAACTAGTGTGGCTCGGGCATTTCATCGAACACCTCATGTGCATAGGAGGTGAGGTAGAGCACCACAAAGCCCTCCCCTCGCCAGCCAGAGAAAAACAGAGCGCTCTGCTCACGGGCGAGGGGTATATATAGGCACCTCATTGGTCCCGGTTCGTGGTATGAACCGGGACTAAAGGGAAGCCTGTGGTCCCGGTTCAAGCCACCAACCGGGACCAAAGGTGGTGGGCCAGGAGCGAGGCCCATTGGTCCCGGTTCGTCCCACCAACCGGGACTAAAGGGGCCAGATGAACCGGGACCAATGCCCCCACGAGGCCCGGCAGGCCCTTGGCCTCACGAACCGGGACCAGTGCCCCCATGGGTCCCAGTTCTGGACTGAACCGGGACTAATGGGCTGACCCGGCCTGAACCAAAGCCCTCTTTTCTACTAGTGCGTGAACGCACCGTATATCCTTGCCGCCGTCTACCGCGCTATATAGGCACTTCTAGTTTGCCATGCACTATCTGCGGCCATCAACTCGGTGCCGCCATCTCCGAGAGAAGGTGTTTCCTGATCGTAGCTTTTTTTAATCATTGTCGGCCGCTCTTTTAGTAGTTGAACCCTCATAGGGTTTGCACAACTTCACGTGGTTAAGCAATTGGATACCCTTGTTAAACTGCGCTTATTTAATGCACGGCCAAATAGGTTGTGTTCTTAAACTCATAAGTGGATCATATGTTAAATGATCCACTTAATTTTTTAAATATTAGTTGACTGCCAATTTTGTTATTCATCTTTGAATTATTGTCTTCAGATTAATTGACCCGGTTTGCATCATTGCATACGAGCCAGCAATGTCAGTTTCAGATAAAAGTCTTCGTAATGGAGAAAAGCCTCGTAGAACTCAAACTTCAATTTGACAGCAAGACCATAGCCAAACCAATGTTGAGCCCATTCAAACACAAATAGGTAGCATCAATTGATACATGATCTTGCTCATGCTCTACTTTTAGCATCATTTCATACATGTTCAGTTTTTATCATAAAGTGGATATATGTACTTTTGGCAATCATGAACATCCTCTACTTACTGCTATAACTAATGCATCCTTAGTACAAAAATCGAACAGGCAATACGGTTGTATTGGAAATCATTTGCATGCTTTAATTTTGGCAAGAACTAATGCATAGTTGAGTTATGAGTGGTCATAGATATGGCTGGAACATCTTGAGTTATCATCACGGTCACGCAGAGACCCTAAACCATCACCAGATATGTTGAGCCCATTCAAACACAAATAGGAAGCAGCAATTGATACATGTTCATGCTCATGGTCTACTTTTAGCATAATTTGATACATGTTCAGTTCTTACCAGAAAGTGGAAACAGGCACTTCTGGGAAACATGAGCATCCTCTACTTATTTGTTTTGATAGAAAGACTGTAAGGGAACCCCCTACAGTATAATTGGTGCAACAAACCCAAATTGCAAGTACCATGCCTTGAACCTGGGTGGGTGGGAAGGCATCAACCCCTTCCCACCACTAGGCTATGCCTTAGTCTGCATCCTCTACTTATTGCAATAACTAATGCATCCTCAGTACAAAGCTTCAAATGGCAATAGGTAGAATTGGCAATCATTTGCATGCTTTACTTTTGGCAAAAACTAATGCATAGTTCAGTTGTAACTGGTCATAGATATGGCTGGAACATCCTGAGTTATAAACTGAACATAATCATGCCAAGCTATAACTACCATAGTCATCGTAGTAGAGTTCCTAGCATGCATCACCGTACGATTCTAGAACGGAAGAATAACACAACAAACATAACATAGACCACCGTACGATACTTGAGTTGCTATGGCCTTGTACAATGCAAGGTGATTAGGCGAGGTGTTTAGAGAGATAAACCAGGCTTTTCTTAAGCACCGGTGCTTATTTGTACAGGGTAGACGCTTAACTAGGCGTCTGTCCTGTAGGAATAGGCAATGGTGCTTCAGAAAAACCCGGTTTATTTTTCTAAGCATCACCCTTAGCATCTACCATTGTACAATGCCTAACATGCATAAGCAAAATAGTACTAATAACAACTTAGAACACACTTAAGTAGATTAGCAGCAAACACTTAGTTAAACGGCAGACCGCACACCATAAGTTCACACCCACCATAGACCATAAGACATAAGTTCTTACACACCATAGACCATAAGTTTTAGAGTCGACCAGCGAATACCGATAACATAAAAGGACACGGCGGTCCTGGGGCAGCAGCAACAGTCTAGCAGCACATCACTTGTCTCCCTTGTTCACCGGCGGCGCGACGGGATGTAGTAGGGCTCATTGACTTTGACAATCTTGAGGAAGCGCCCGTAGGCCGCATGTTTTACCAGAGTACTGGCCTTTTGCTTCCTACTATAGGAGTTGCCAGTGGAGACGGCATGCTGCATCAAGCCATCTATGCCGCCCTTGATCGCCTTGCCACAGAAGGGGCAGCCAAGCTTTCCATAGAAACGGTACTTGAATTTTCCACCAATCAGCTGCCTCATGATGTAGCAGCTCTTTCTGTGCCTGCTGTCCATGTCATACCCCACATCATCGTCATCCTCCTATGAATTAGTACACAAAGAAGAACTCAGTTAATCTATTCTGCTACATTGCTCTTAATTAGAATGTTTGAAAAGTACAGACGTGTAACATGACAACTATCTATTTGCTTGAAATAAGGTGTATATGCACATACATAATTGACCCAAATAATTTGACATGCATAAATATGGACGGTGGAATAGTTGCATTAATAGATTAGTGCACAAGAAGTACAGAATTAACACATGAAAGAATTCATAATGTGGCTTGGTTTAATGATACTTGATACTTGTTAAAGGTGTAATTCTGATTGGAATCATAAAAAGGCTTCGGGGGTTTCTTCTATCTACTGGAATCAAGAAACCATTATTCTTTCTAAGAGCAGCATTACTAATTCTCCAACATTGTTAGTATGCACGAAAATGCCAAGAGCACACTGACAAGTCAACGCATAATGCAGAACTACGCTACAGCCCATACAACTCGATTTCATCTATCTGAGAGAGAGAGAGAGAGGGATTGTTTGTCATTTCGTACGACTAATTTGACATTAAACTGATGTCCGTGTGCTCGTCAACTGATGCGTCGATACTAGATTTACGACATAATCAAAATGTCAAAATAGACCAAGCTTTATCACAGTGGAATGCATTGCCTTACTACGACGCCTCTCATCAATTGGTATATGCAATTAGTTAGGGTTAAATCCAACTGTCTAATCGTCGGTAGATACAAAGGAGCTATGGGCTACTATCTTTATCCCTTATCTTGTGACTGATGATACCGGTGAGGAAAATACTTTGGAGCAACTTAACTTGGAACAGGAAATGTTGTCATGCAAAACAAAGTGTTTTTTGTCTATTTATTGGAATCAGAAATTGAATTCTAGTTTTACAAATATATGCTAAAAAAATATTCATTCCAGTGGTCTAAAAAAAGATTCAGAAATTGAATTATAGTTTTACAAATACAAGTTGAGTACTTAGGGCATGTTGTCTAAAAAAAGATTCATTCCAGTGGTCAGATGCTCAAATTGAGGCCTTCACAACATTGAAGAATTGTCTGGTCACTCCTCTTGTTATGGCTTTGCCTTATTTGACCCTACCATTTACTTTTTAAACAGATGCATCAGGTCAAGGTATTGGTTCTGTCCTCATGCAACAAGGCAGACCAATTGCCAAAACAGGAAATGGTGTCAAAGAAATAATCAAGTGGTCTGAACAGGATTCTTAGAAATTAAAACTGAATGTAGATGCATCATATGATAGTTAAGAAGGACATGAATCGACGGGTGGTGTCCAAATTTTCTGTCATAGACATGTTTGGCACATGTGGGTCACCGTGTAAAAGAAAATTTGGGTGATTTGGAGCTGGTGGAAAAAAAATCACCTTTGTTCAAAAATTGGCTTAAGTTATGGTCTCTCCAGAATGCGGTGATTTTTTCGACCACCTCCAAATCACCCAAAATTTGGCACACATGATCTCTTGCACAAACAAAGCTAGGTTTCCAAGGTTTTATATTTTTTGAATTTTTTGAATTTATACTGCACTCTAGACTGACTGACCAAAACATCGGTCTATACCTCTAGGGGGCATTGTAAAATATTTTTTTCCAAATTTTATTTCATAGACATGTTTGGCACATGTGGGTCACCGTGTCATAGAAAAATTGGGTGATTTGGAGGTGGTCGAAAAAATGGCTTAAGTTAGACCAAATGGTCCCTTCGGAATGCGGTGATTTTTTCGACCACCTCCAAATCACCCAAATTTTGGCACACATGATCTATTGCACAAACAAAGCTAGGTTTCCAAGGTTTAATATTTTTTTGAATTTTTTTTGAATTTATACTGCTTAAAATACTTGCCGGACATGATGTAAATGGACCCAAAAAATTTCCACTTCTTTGTATCAACATGAGAAGGAAGCATGACTAGTTTGGTAAGGTTGTCGGCATTTGTATGGATTTTCTAATACGATTAAATGCTTAAAATACTTCTTGAAGGTGACGCGAGAAGCGCACATTGTCGATCCTTCACCGGCGGCCGTTCCCATAGGAGGTAAGGGTCCGTGGGGAAGGACGGGTTTTTCTCGACTTGCTTCAAATGGACCTATATTCTTTCTTCACCCTTGTACCAACATGAGAAGCATCCATGACTAGTTCCATTGATTTTTGACGTTTTTATTAATTTTCTAGGGTTATCACGACGATAAAACCCTAAAATATTTCCCACCAGCGCCACCCTTCCCTCCGATCACTCTGACCAGCATGTACTTAACTTAGCATCAAGGCCATGAAAACAGGAATCAGAACTGTATTAGATTTTGATCCCACACATACAAAACAGATAACACACAGACTGCAGGTACTACGATTATCAGATTGAACTTGTAATGCATAACAACTTCTGGTATTAAAATACATCACATGAAATACTGAGACAACTAGTAATGCAAAAAAGCTTGTGATGTTGAGGTTGAGCAAGGGACTTTTATTGTGAGGCGCAGCATCTTCAGCAACCTATCCATGATTCCACCTGTAGCATATAAGTAACTAAAAGTTTCAGATTGAATACAGTTAGTATTGGAAAAATGACAGTACGGTAATTTGAAGATGCCAAGGAAATCTGTCACAACAATTGTAGGAGGATACGAATTTGAATACAAAGTTCATAGAAGTCAATGTTGAATTAATAAGACCTTTGTAAGATGCAAAATCACTGCTGTGATGAGAGTAAACAGCATGTAGGCCATAGCACACGCAAGAAGCACTTACAGGAAGCGAAGCAAAAGGTTGTACAGCACGACAACATGAGTAAGCCAACATCCCTACAAAAATTATTTCACTGCTTATGTCTATTGTTTTGCTGAATCATTAGGAAGCCCTAAATATTTGGATGCAAGATCACCGACAGGGCACTACTGAAATATTCCAGTGTCTACATCTCTGTACTGAAAGTGCATTACTGAAATATTTCAGTGGCTACGTGTGTGTGTACTGAAACACAGCACCACTGAAATATTTCAGTTGCTACATGCGTGTACTGAAACAGCACCACTGAAATATTTCATTTCGTACGTGCGTGTACTGAAAGTGAACCACTGAAATATTTCAGTGGGTACGTGCGTGTACTGAAAGTGCACCACCGAAATATTTCAGAGGCTACGTGCTTGTACTGAAACAGCACCACCGAAATATTTCAGTGGCTACGCGCGTTTACTGAAACTGCTACACCGAAATATTTCAGGGGTTGCGTGCGTGTACTGAAACTGCAGTACTGAAATATTTCAGTGTCTACCCGTGTGTACTGAAATTGCATTGCACTACTAAAAATTTTCAGTGTGTACCCGTGTGTACTGCAATTGCACTACACAAATATTTCAGTGTGAACCGGTCAGTACTGAAATATTTCAATGCCTACAACTATCTACTAAACTTGCAGTATTGAAATATTTCAGTGTCAACCCAGAGTCTATCACTCTAAACTGTGTACTGAACTTATCTGGAGGCACTTCTTGCAGCCAAAATATTGCAAGTTCAATTTACACAGATTGCATCACGTAATTTGAAAACAACTCTTGAGGTGACACACAAAATTTCCTATCATGGATACCACTCCAGCACATCAAAACATAGCAAGTAAACATAGCAATGCTATATGCCTAAACTCATTCCAGCCTCGTCGATCAAACTAAGCTGCCATCCACAGGCTACGGATTCAAGTACACAGGTAGCAAGAACATATTGCAGAGAATCAAATTAAGCAAGTGGCAAGTAATGATGAATGAAATTCAGCAATCTTACCCTAAACATAGCTAGGGCCGCCGTTCAGACGAGGAGAGCGCCGAGGGAAGCGTGGAGAACGGCGGGGAAGCGATGTTGTGACCACTGTCCTCCTCCTCTTGCGCTTCGGAGTCATCTCCGACTCGGTTGGAGGCTCCACAATCTGCAACGGCACCTCGTGCACCGTGGGTTCCTGATCCAATGGATGCTCTACCCTGGATCTGAGCGCCCACCACCTACGCCTGGTCCATGGGCTGGACGAATCGGCCTGCTCCATCGCCCAGAGGAGGATCTCGACCTTGTGCATCGGTTGTGCGGGTGGGGGGGAGCTTTGCCCTCTCCCTCCTCGTCATTTTCTTCAAAGTGGCCATTGCCGTCCAGTTCATCTGCAATATGTTGTGAAACCAAGAACGGATCTCCGTCAACCTGGCCATCTTAACCTAGTCGCCGCCGGCGATCTCCATGAAGTCGGGGTTCTCGCCGCCGGCGATCTCCACGAAGTCGGCGTTCTCGCCGCCGCCGATGTGCTTGATCTGCTGCTTCATCGAGGATCTTGCATGGATGGAAGAGGGGGTGGATGTGGAAGATGAGAAGAGCAAAGTTGCGACCGCGAGAAGGAGGAGAAGGCTAGGAGATGGCCGCGGTTGCAATGGTGATGGAAGAGGGGAAGGAGCACGGCGGCGGATTTGCATTGGAGGAGAGGGGCGGCGGTTTTGCATTGGAGGAGAGGGGCGGCGGTTTTGCATTGGAGGAGAGGGGCGGCGTTTTTGCATTGGACGAGAGGGCCCCACCTTGTCATATATTTCCTAGGACTAAAATGCCCTTAGACTAATAGTACTTTCGAGTACTTTCATCTGCATACTTTCGAGTACTACGTATGTATGCACCGTTAGATCGAGACAAACAAACGGCTCCGAAAAATGCCAACTACTGTAAAAGTTGTAAATATATTAATATCGTAAATATATCAATTACACCCAGCCTTTACATCTAGTTTGGCCTGATAGTCTCGTTTCTTGCTTTCTTGCTGCTTCCAGATTAGTCTCGTTTTTCATTATTTTTCCAAGGCTGTGATCTTCATAGTTTTCTGTCTTTATTTATTTCTTGTTCTGAGTGACATACAATTTGTGGAAGCCAATAGTGCACCTTGTAGCAATTACTATGTTTCAGGGGGCTACATAAGAGGTGCATCGGATCGGGGTAAGCTAATTGAAAGTGGAATTCTCTTTTCTTGCGAAAGGAGGACTCACAGAGCTGCCTTCGCTTTTGTCATTCCTTCGTAGATCTATAGAAACCCCTGCACATGAAATTCTATTCTCCCCTATCTCACTCAAGTGAATTGGTTTCGAGAGCATTCCGCCACTTTTTAGCAACTTTCATTTCCAACTCGATTCACCGTCTACATACCCTTTATGCCCAGTCATTCCGAAGAACACTTGCCCCCCTCTTAGTGAGGCGGCACTGGGCAGGAATACTACTAGCGGGGCTTATAGGCGGCTAGTTCTTAAAAAATATGTGAGCTATAACCTAGCCTATTGAATCTGGTACGCCTGATAGGTAGCCCTACCTACGACTAGAAAAGTATTGTATTTTTTCTTCGGGTAAATCTTCCACTCATTCATTCCATTATGGAATATCAGAGCAACGTAAGATTTTTTTCGACAAAGGATGGATTTTATTGGCTCAAATGGAGCATCAAGAGGATACATCACACTGAACACACGCCCGATCTCTGCATAACTAAGATGCAAACAATCACCCCCCCGACACACACACAGACACATGTGAAAACACACCGACAACTAGCAAAGTCATAAGCCAAAAGCTATGTGCATGTGTGTAAAAAATAAAAAGAAACAAGAAATAAGCCCCAAAGCGATCAAATGAACGATCGACAAACTACAACTGAGACCATATCCGTAGCAACCATTGACACCACATGGATGAAGAGGATCTTCAACAACAACGCCTTCAGGAACGAAGTGACACTCAAGCGACGCCGTCATTGGATCCAACCACAAAGGCTAGTGTCCAAGTTTTCACCCTGAAGAATCAGTCCGAACATATCCGAGCAATGCATCCAACAAGGTAGCAACGTAAAAACATCGCCATTGCCATGAATAACTACTCGGGTCTGTCCTAGGCTTTCGCCCCTGAGCTCGACACTGGGTGCACACAATACCACCATCCAAATATCACATTTGTTGTCTCCACCGCTTTTCCACTATCATAGCACCTACAATTGGATCGCCGCTACTCCACAAACATCCCTCTGCGTCAAGTCATCGTCCTTAATTTGTAACCCACCACCGAAGTCATCCACCGCATCAAGAGATAAAAAAACCCCGATGTCTTTTTAATGACCCCCCGTTGTCGTGGATCCGTAGGAAGTCGCTGCAGAACAATCTACATACGCCACCATCTGCCAATCGAATCTAAATCACCTCCACCATCTAGCTCATCGCTGCAGCCCTAATAGTCCAGATGCGGCGTGGCCAGACCAGTGACAAGACCACCATTGCCTCAGCGACCACCATGATGGAGCCAACATCACAGATCAAGGGAGGTGGGTGACGTCAAAGTCGAGGGATGCCCTGCATGAGGCATATGTGCGACTGGCCGGAGTTAGGTTGGATCTCGGAAGACATTAGGCGCAGCTCATGGGAAAAACAGCCTGCCGCCACCATGGCCACGGCCAGTCCGCTCTGTCCGACACCAGCCGCCAGAGACCATGATGCCATCTTCGGGAGGAGGGGAGGGGAGCGCGCAGCGAGGGGGCCGATCTGCCCCACCGCCACCATCCACCATCACAGGACCTAGCCGCCACCGCGGGTCTACCCCTGCGCCGCCCACACGGCCACCTCGATAGCACCACCACCAGCACTGGGGATGTTGGCCCGGCTCCCAAGCTCTGCCGCCTAGACACGTCGTCTTGGGCTGTCACGCCGCACTAGTGCGAGCACTCCCCGCGCGAGGTATCTCAGCACGAGAGAGCATCCCTACCGCCGCCATCGGCCAAGCAGGCTTTGCCTGCCGGCTTCGTCCGGTGGCGGCGGGGGAGCAGATGGAGAGGAGGGAGGTGGCGGCGGCTAGGGTTTTCGCTGGAGCGCCCACCCCTCGCACATGAGTAACACGGGCATATAGAGAGGATTACGAGCTCACAAATCTCTGACACCGAGGCCACCAAATCTTTTAGGATAATATCATAGTCCAATGCGTCTCCCTCCTCCTGCCAAAGAAAAGAGCTTCACAACTTCTCGATTTTGTTCATGTTATCCTCATACCATTTTACACATGACATATACGGATAATATAATATTAATGATCATAACAGTGCGGTTCTAGTAAATTAACTTTGGCATTCTTTTTAAAAATACATTTGACATTCAATCCCGCATGTTACTCATCGACTCACTGGATCGCCGGTTATAGCATTTGTTGAGGGATTTGGCACATACACAAGGGCAACCTACAAATAGATTGATGGCAGGGAGATAACATGACATTCCATAATACTCGCAATTTAATTAACCACCTCATGGTAAACACGAATTGGGACGAATATGCTTGTGGTAACTTTTTATGCCATGGTTCGACATGACTTGCAGGACACATTCCTAGATAATGTCTGACGCTATTGCTTGTTGGATTTATGGCCCCTCATTGTTATTAGGAGACTTTGAACATGTACACATATGTACATGACCTTAATAGTTCAAATATCATGTGGTACTCACGTATACTTTTAGCGATTCGAGTCATATGCCCATGGTTTATTTAACGATTATGTTTTAGTTGAGGGGAACGATATCTTCCACTGAATGAACTTCTATTGAAAGTCTGAAATAAATCTAGGAAAGTGTGAGCACTTGAACACATGGTGTGGGATGGTTCCACCACAAAGGACCAGAACAACTAAGCTGCACTCGGTTCTTGTCTGGCAGAGATCTTATGGCATAAGAAATTCCAAGCTAATTAGATTAGATGGGTACACACTATCGTTCCGTATGGTCAAGAACATGTCCTGTGTTTGTGTGTGGGGGGGGGGGGGCTATTTCCCCACACCTATTCACTTTGGTTGCAGAAAACGTGTTTGGAGGCCTTCGAATGAGGTTGCCTCCTACAACCCTATGAGTCGCATGGGGAATAGGGGATGGAGGGCTGTTTGCCATTGCTGATCAAGCTGACAGAGTTAACCAGATCCTCTAGGCCTTCTTAGAATTTTTTGGGCTCAAGATCAACCACCGCTAAAATCTTTCTAAACTGATTTCCAACAAGTAGGAATTCCCCTTTCTTTATTTGCAACAATATAGCAATAACACAAAATATTCAACTTATATTTTATTCATTTATCTACTTGCATGCTTTTGGAATTAATAGTAGCTTCTCCTTCCTGCGCACGGTTAGCCCAAAGACCACTGTCATATCAATGTCTTTCGTCTCAACCCCTGGAGGCAATTCCCATTCAAAATGGTACATGAGGTTTGCCAACATAAGCTCAAAATTGGCAATCGCGAGGTTTATGCCAGGGCACATCCTTCGTCCTGACCCAAATGGCAAGAACTGGAAATCATTCCCCTTGAAATTGACATCCACATCACTATCTTCATATATAAATCTTTCAGGTATGAACTCTTCTGCATCCCCCCAAGAGCTGGAGTCCCTACCAATGGCCCATACATTGACTAAGACATGTGTGCCAGCAGCAACCATATACCCATCAATGTTGCAGTCAGCCATGGCAAGGTGTGGAGCAAGGATAGGCGCAACAGGATACACCCGGAGTGACTCCTTCATGACTGCTCTTAAGTACGCCATCTTGTTTATGTCGGTTTCGGTTATACTTTCTTGTCCACGGGGTACGATACTCCTCACTTCATCTTGTAGCTTCCCCAATAGGCATGGCTTCCTCATCAACTCGGCCAAGGTGAATTCGAGAGTGTTAGATAACGTGTCCGTTGAACCGAAAAATACATCCTGTGGATATTAATTAATTAGGGCACTATAAGATATACATAAATCAACATATATAGTTTGGTAGGTATCATTTGTACTTACTGTTAGGAGAGCTTTCATTCGCTCTCTTGTGAGACCATACTCATGCTGAACAGACAACAAAATATCTATGAAATCCCCATCCTTGTTATCAACTGTTGATTTTTCCATGCTCACATGTTCGTCGATCAACTTATCCAGCAAATAGGCCCATCTACGCCTCACTCTCTCAGCCTTTGCACAAACCACCCTCTTAAGCACTCCAACTCTTGCCAATGTTGGGAAGTACTCCTCCAAGTTGAAACCTCCTAATATTCGTGAGGTATCGTCTATGAGGTCTCGAAGTAGCTTGCTCTGTCCTTCTTTCCGGAAGGACTCTCCCAACACGATCCGACATGCCATATCATACGTGAATGACTTCAGAAGCCTACTCATGTCCACTACAGCACCTCCTGCAGCGGCCTCGTTAATCTTGGTCATCACCATGTTCACCTATGATGACATGCATCTTAAAGTATGAGACTAGCTAACATTTATGACATTATTAGGGGAGGGCACATGGCAGTCAATTTTTTTAATTTCATTTGTGATGTAGTGTAGTACAAATTGTTATAACAATAAGGATAAGTTTGTGATAACAAAATTACCAACGAGTTTCAACAGTAGAAAACAATTTAATAAATTGGGAGATATGTGATGGTAAATTACTGATTAACAAAAAATATCTCACTACCATTTTTATAGAAATGTAGAATCTCCTAATTAGTGGATGTTGTCTATCCATGGGTTTATTGAGAAGACCATCTTGTAGGCCCTAACCTCCTTTCTAGATTGTCGCCACTGTTGAGTAGGATGAGGTTCTCCTTGATGGGTTTGTAAAGCCATGACCTTTCTTCTCCCTATTTCACAAAGAACCACCTTTGTTGTCAGTACAGTGGCCCTTTTGTCACCCAACATTGCCTATTCCTAGAACCTCCTTGTAGTGTACCACTTCACCAGCTCTTGTGCTTTGCCCCTAAACTATGGTAGTTTTGGTGAGAACACGCTCCCCTACCCTATGTTACAAAAAAATGACTATTCACCCCCTCGTGCGGTCTCTCCCAATGGCCCTCGTAATCTCATCAACTGATTTAAAAGATTGATAGCTTTTGTGTTGAACACTACAATTTTGGAGGGATTTTCCTGTATTGTAACACGGAAGTCTCCTCCACCCCTCCGTAAGAACAAGTGGTAGTACAAGAATAATGACTTGTTGTCTATCAACTACGCCTTTCAAACTGATCTTAAGCCTCAACTCACCCTCCGTGGAGGAACCTCACGGGGGAAATTAACCTTGGGTTTTTGGGGACTTGGAGATGTATTGCATGAAAACTAGACTGTCAATTCACAAGTTAACTTGTGTTATTACATCCGGGAATTGGAGATGGTTAACTAGAAAACTGGACTGTCTATTCACAAGTTAACTTGTATTAGAACATGACACTTATGGTAAGCAATCCAAACTCGATGAGAAAAGGTTAACTTGTATTATTGCATCTCAAAACCTAGCAGTATCTCAATTATAAAATACATAAGACATGGTCTCATGTCTCCTCTGAGGAAATTCTCAATGAAAGAAAAAACACCTATATAAGTGATACATCCGTGCGCTAACGGCTTAAGTACCCCCTCAACCCCTCACCATCACTTCTTTTTCAAAAAGGCAAAAGAAACATATCCGCCACCTCGTGCCAATTCTCCACTGGCCCTCCACACATCATGCTGTCAACAATTATTCAGAAGAAATGTGTTGTACACTATGGACGGCTAGCAATAAAACTAGACTTTCTACTTACAAGTTGTGTGAAATCTTTTTGAACATCGCATTCCCAAGCATTTCGACGAACATGCTACACTCATACTCTAGATTTGTCCTAAGTCCAACATTTTTAAGTTTAACAAAGTCTATAAAAATATATGAAGATCTACAGCGCTAAACAAGATTGGTCATCAAACGTATTTCCATACTATATGTTGCAGATATTAGCACATTTCCCTTTAGATGAGGTCAGATATTAGCACATTTCCCTTTAGATGAGTTTGACTTAGAACAAAATCAGCACAAATAATTTGGAAGAGAGAGAGG
>NC_057799.1:10900680-10901835 GCF_018294505.1 Triticum aestivum | reverse complement strand
GGGGGGGTATAAAAAGAAACTTGCAGTAATATTCACAATTATAGTTTCTCGTGTGCAAACAGAGATATTCATATTTCGACCAAGCACCACGTGAAAACTGCGAGATCATTAAAATTACCTCCTCCGTGACGGCGTTGCGGGAAGATTGCACCTTTTTTACACTCAACATGTGAGTGGTGACGAGCTTCCTTGCCTGGCGCCAGTGCTCGTCATATGGTGCAAAGGCGATGTCGGACGAGCCATACATGAGGATTTCCGAGACCATGGAGCGGGGCCGCGAGGCGAAGACATGGTCGTGCGTGCGCAGAACCGCCTTTGCGGCACGCGGGGATGACACAACGAGTGTTGGCACGGCTCCAAGACAGAGGAACATGACGTCAGGACCATGCTTCTTGGCGAGGCTGCGGAGGGAGACGTGCGGGAGGGAGCCGAGGAGGTGCAGGTGCCCAATGATGGGCAGTCCCGGTGGAGAAGGCTGGTGGCGGCTTTCGTGCTGCTGCCTTCTTCTTGTCTTACCAGTCACAGTGAACCAATAATTCACAAACAAGAGGAAGAGCGGGAAGATGAACAGAAAGCATAGCAGCGGAAGCATCTCTAGCATGACGAATTAATGTCTAGCCCAGCACTGTGTGGAGCTCTGCCGGCGAAATTGTTATTCCCAACCAGCTTAGTTTAACATCACAAGCTCGATCAGTTGCTTATAAGCTAGCCAGGCAGAGTAAAACGACAGAATTGTGCACTCCACTAGGAGCAGTTAGTTAGGGGAAACGTAGCTTTCATTAACAGACAAGGCAGTCTTTGACTCTTGGTTAGGTGCTTTATAAACTTTTTGCTCCCCATCAGAACAAATGTGAAAAATACCAACATCATGGCAAGACAACTGCAACCCGTTATTTGGACTCCATACACTAGTAGAAAAACAACTTTATGTGAGACACATTCGTCCCAGTTTGATTTTGGCCCGATACTAATGGTACCATTAGTCCCGGTTTGAACGGCTATGCATTAGTCCCGGTTCGTGTTGACCCTTTAATACCGGTTCGTGGCACGAACCGGTATAAAGGGGTGGTGGCAGGCTGGCGTCAGGCCGGGGCCCCACGAGCCCCTCTAGTCCCAGTTTGTGACACAAACCGGGACTACAGGACCTCCCGGTTT
>NC_057799.1:10897295-10900291 GCF_018294505.1 Triticum aestivum | reverse complement strand
GAAAAAAAAACCGAAAGAAAATGATAAAAACTTCAAAAATTAAAATCTTTCGAGATGTAGTTATGTTACTACATCTAGTAATTAGGGAAATTTAAAAACATAAATTTCGATATTTTTTGCAAAAAAAGTGTTATGAAAAAGTAAACGACAATATCTTTTGCATACGATGTCGGAAAAAACCGTATAACATATTAAAATGTTCAGCATGAAAATGCGCATCCGATTTTGATGGCCATAGGCCGTTTTGCAAATCTTTAGAATCCTCAAATTCTAAAAGGAAAAAAAGTTATGCTCAAATTCTAGTTTTTTTGAATTTTGGTCAAACTGTGGTCAAACTACTTATTCAAGAAATATTATTGTTACTAAATAATAATTCAAGAATATTAGTGTTAATAAATAATTATTTTAGTTTTTGGAATTTTTGTCAAATCTGGTCAAACTGTGGTCAAACTACTTATTCAAGAAATTTTAGAGTTACTAAATATTTTTTTTAGAATAATAGTTTCAAACTCAAATGGTGAAACATGTGACTTTATGCTCAAGCTAAACTCCTGAGGGTTAATAGGATTGACAACTTACTATTTTTAGGAAAACAACAAGTGCAGACTTGGAAACCAGGGAGAATAGAACTCGGAAGTTAAGCGTGCTTCAGCTGGAGTAGTGAGAGTATGGGTGACCGGCCGGGAAGTTAGACGATTTGGAATAAGTGATCCACACTTGAGCAGTTATGAGGGGTGATTAGGGACTAAATTATCAAATAATTTAGAAAATTGAAAATCAGAAGAAAAAAATTCATTTTTTCTAAAAAAATTAAAAAAAAAACCTTTAGTCCCCCAGACCACGGCGCGGGCTCGTGCCACGTGGTGGGCCTTTGGCCCCGGTTCATGTTGAACCGGGACTAAAAGAGGGGTGCCTTTAGTCTCCACAGTTTAGTGCCGGTTCTATAACCGGTACTAAAGGTCCTTACGAATAGGGACTAAAAGTCGTTTTTCTACTAGTGATAGGTCTTCTTTCTTCAGGCAATAACGAATGCACAGGTTGTTATTCATGGTCTGTTCCGGCAGGCAAAACATGGAGTTGTAATCACCAGCGATTCCATCGCAAATACGCCGCTCCGTTGGCAGTTATAAATGAATTACGTACGTTTGTTTTCCGAAGCGTCGAACCCTTTGTCTCAGATCATGTCATATGTTTATACTCTGATCAAAACCATAGGGAAATTAAATGGAGAGGTTTACAAGTCGTGAAGATCTGCCGGGTACAACTAAATCCATCTCTAACTGATCCTTTATAATTTAGATGATCAAACCATCTCCTAGCCTTTAGAGAAGTATATTTGCTCCTTAAAAAGGGTTATGTTTTTAGGCATTGTATTAAACTTCACTACTCAATTATTGTATTAAATAATATTTTGGTCACATACTTCACTAGTTCTTTGCTAAGAGAACTAATAGAAAGAAAACCACAAGAAAAATTACACACGTCAATAGAAACACCAATTCCTTCACTGCTCCTACTAGTCTGGTCAATGTTTTTACGGCTGGCCATCTGAGGCTGGTAAGCGGCGTCGGGATGGCGGAGGACCTAGGACAACGCCGGCATCGAAGAGATGGAGCCCTGCATCACTAAATTAATTTGATTGAATCATTAGGATAAAAAACGCATAGATGACTAAACCCATAACAAAGAATTACTAATCTGTCCTTCAGCAAAAATCCGGAGTCGGCCCACAAAAATATTTTACGAGAAAACTTTTGATCTATTCATTTTCAATCATGATAGTACAACGAACACCAGAAATAATAAAAATTACATAGAACACCTTGCGACGACTACAAGCACTGAAGCTAGCCAAAGGCGCGCCGCCCCTTCCTTGCCGGAACCGGGCAAAACTTGTTACAACAGACAGTTGGGAAATCGTCGTGCTAAGGCTCCGTAGGACCAGCGCACCAGAACAACAACCACCGCCGATGAAAAGTAGAGTAGATCGAAAGGATCCAACCTGAACACACACGAAAGTAAACGAATGACGACCATATTCGAGTAGGTCCAATAAAGACAACCACTGGACACACATCTTCACATGGCCATTGACGACGCCAGACGCACCATCGGAAAGTGGCTAGATAGGGACAACCGTATTCCATTTTCAGGGAGCCGCCACCGTCTTACCTTCCTGAGAAGGACACAAACACTAACAAAATTTAATGAAACGTCTAAAAACGGTGCCCTCTGGCTCGCAAGCGCCGGAAGCCACCGCGCCCCCATGGCCCTAAGGCCACCTAAGATGACGTGGATCGGCGGCAGTACCAGCGGCAGGCGGAGGAAGACTAAGTATTTTTGGGAGCGGTGCCAGGAGGCGGCGGTGGCTGCGTGGGGTCGCTATGCGTTTTACGTGTGGGTGGACGTTGGTGGAGTCGGCCCATATTGACCCTTTGATCAACTAAATACTACCCATCATATTAGATAGTATCATGTACCATAAAAATTCTCAATTTTAAATCTACTAATTATAATCACGATACACCTTGTGTATAATCCTCGGATAATTAGCTACTGTTTTGAATGTCTGAAGTGATCGTCGTACGTAACTTTTCGAAATAGACTTTCTCTATGCTCTATAAGTAAAGCACCATCCCATGCCCAGCGTTATCCAAGTGCACCGAGAGGATAAATCTACTAGGGTAACAACATAAACATGTCCAAAAGCACAAAAGCGCAGAAACAAGAGATATAAGACACCTCGGTGGAGATGTGTTAACTGCTAGGAGACGCTGAAAATGAATAGATTAGAATTTTCTTGCAAGAAAAAAAAAACTGCCAGGAGACGCTGAGAACTGACGGCCGACCATCTAGTACCCAGCCGGGGCATGTCCGGCTGACTACAGAGCGGCCATCACTGCTCTATAAAGACCAATAATAACTTAAAAAAACAGAGGCGTCGGTCGGACGCAATTTCACAGTCGCCGGCGTGGAAAGAATGGGAGTTAGAAGTG
>NC_057799.1:10871894-10880799 GCF_018294505.1 Triticum aestivum | reverse complement strand
ACACACACACACACACACACACACACACACACACATATATATATATATGACTTAGAACAAAATTGGAACCTCAAATAATTTGAAGAGAGGGGAGGGGGCAGGGGTATAAAAAGAAACTTGCAGTAACATTCACAATTATAGTTTCAGTTGTATAGATAGAGATATTAAAATATTTCGACCAAACACCACGTGAAAACTGCAAGATCATTAAAATTACCTCCTCCGCGACGTCGTTGCGGAAAGATTGCTCCTTTTTAACACTCAACATGTGAGTGGTGACGAGCTTCCTTGCCTGGCGCCAGTCCTCATTGTATGGTGCAAAGGCGATGTCGGACGAGCCATACATGAGGATTTCTGAGACCATGGAGCGGGGCCGCGAGGCCAAAGACATGATCATGGGTGCGTAGAACCGCCTTAGCGGCACGCCGTGACGACACGACAACTGCCAGCACAGCGCCAAGATGGAGGAGCATCATGTCAGGACCATGCTTCTTTGTGAGGCTGCAGAGGGAGACGTCCGGGAGGGAGCCGACGAGGTGTAGGTGCCCAATGATGGGCAGTGCCGGTGGAGAAGGCGGAGAAGGCAGGAGGTGGATTTCGTGTTGCTGCCTTCTTCCTGTCTTACCTGTCATAGTGAACCAATAATAATTCACAAACGAGAGGAAGAGCGGGAAGAGGAACATAAACCATGCCAGCGGAAGAATCTCTAGCATGACGAGACCTGCCATGGGAAATTAATGTCTAGCCCAGCAGTGTGGCACTAGTAGAAAACAGGGCTTTGGTCCAGGCCTGGCCAGCCCATTAGTCCCGGTTCAGTCAGGAACCGGGACCCGTGGGGCATAGGTTCCGATTCGTGAGTCCAGGGGGACGGCCGGGCCTCATGGGGCATTGGTCCCGATTCGTCTGGCCCTTTTGGTCCCGGTTCCAGACACGAACCGGGACCAATGGTCCTCGCTCCTATCCCACAACCATTGGTCCCGGTTCCAATCACGAACCGGGACCAATGAGGTGCCCATATATACCCCCTCGCCAGCGAGCAGAGCACTGCACACTGCTCTATTGTTTTGGCCGGCGAGGGGGAGCTTTGTGGTGCTCTAGCTCACCTCCTGTGCACATGAGGTGTCCGATGAAATGCCTGAGCCACACTTAAGCTTTCTCCTCTCGAAGCTCCTTGTCCAAACTCCATTTTCCTCGAGATTTGTCTAAGTTTGGCGGTCCGTCCTGTCCCGTCCCCATCCTCACCGTCGTCGATCGCCCGCGCCGGTCTCGTCGTCGGCACCACCGTGGTGAGCCTCTTGATCTTATCTTATTTCTAAAAGAAAAAAGTTCTTACGTGTATGATTTAGATAGATACTTGTGTAATTTTCTTAATTTTATTATTGTTTGTTATTATATAGTGCGATGGTTTTGGTATCCGCCTCCGTCGGCCCTCGTCCTGTCTATGATTCGGATATGGTATTTATTATCTTTCATAACTATTTGGTTCATTTATTGTTTATGACAATTATGCCGACCAATGTGATATAGATTTTATTTATCTAGAAGGTATGTGAACCAGAAATTCCAACCGACCCTATTGTCGAGAGGTTAAATTTAGTTGAAGAAGAAAACAATTACTTGGAAATTAAAAAAAATTGAGGAGGAGAAGATGATATTGGAGTTGCATGTTGCGGATGTCGTCGATGATCACAAGATCAAGATGGATGCAATGCGCTTGAAGATTAGAAATATTAGAAAATATGACATTCTTACCGAGGCTTGGTATCATTATGCCGTTGGATCAATTGTTACATTGGTTGCGATTATGATCGCATTTGCTGTTGCATTGAAATGTTTTACATAGTTTCAATGTATGGTTTAATTAGATGCTCTGGAAAACTATGGATGTACTTTTGTTTCAATGTGATGATGAACTTCTATTAATTTGGTCACTTATCTACTCATGATGTTCTGTAATGGTTTTTGACACACTTAATTATACATAATGCACGCAGATGAACCGGCAATGGATGTACGGTGACAGATGCACCTCCGAGTAAATTAAGGGCGTGCATAATTTTCTCGAACTGGCTAAGGCAAACAAGCAGAATGGTTTTATGTGTTTTCCGTGCCCTATATGTGGGAATATGAAGTCTTACTATGACCGGAAAATCCTTCACAGCCACCTGCTTTATAAGGGTTTCATTCCACACTATTATGTTTGGACCGAGCACGAAGAAATAGGGGTTATGATGGAAGACATCGAAGAAGAAGAGGATGATGACAACTATGTGCCCCCTGAATACGGTGATGCTGCAACGGGGGAAGTTGAAGATCAAGAGGAATCAGACGATGTGCCCGATGATGATCTTCGCCGGGTCATTGTTGATGCAAAGAAACAGTGCGAAAGTGAAAAGGAGATGCTGAAGTTCGATCGCATGTTAGAGGATCACAAAAAAGGGTTGTACCCCAATTGCGAAGATGGCAACAAATCTCGGTACGGTACTGGTGCAGTGGAAGGCAGAGAATGGTGTGCCTGACAAAGGATTTGAGAAGTTACTGAAAATATTGAAGAAAAAGCTTCCAAAGGATAACGAATTGCCCGACAGTATGTACGCAACAAAGAAGGTTGTATGCCCTCTAGGATTGGAGGTGCAAAAGATACATGCATGCCCTAATGATTGCATCCTCTACCGCGGTGTGTACGAGGATTTGAACGCATGCCCGGTATCCGGTGCATTGCGGTATAAGATCAGACAAGATGATCCTGGTGAAGTTGCGGGCGAGCGCCCCAGGAAGAGGGTTCCTGCCAAGGTGATGTGGTATGCTCCTATAATACCACGGTTGAAACGTCTGTTCAGAAACAAAGAGCATGCCAGGTTGATGCGACGGCACAGAGAGGACCATAAGAAAGACGGGAAGTTGAGAGCACCCGCTGACGGGTCGCAGTGGAGAAAAATCAAGAGAAAGTACTGGAAGTAGTTTGCAGTTGACGCAAGGAACGTATGGTTTGGTTTAAGCGCGGATGGCATTAATCCTTTTGGGGAGCAGAGCAGCAATCACAGCACCTGTCCCGTGACTCTATGTATCTATAACCTTCCTCCTTGGCTGTGCATGAAGCGGAAGTTCATTATGATGCTACACTAGTAGAAAAAGGGTCAAATGTGAAGCACATTAGTGCCGGTTTGATTTTGAGCCGGCACTAATGTGTCCATTAGTGCCGGTTCCAACGGCTAGCCGGCCGCTCTCATTAGTACCGGTTCGTGGCGAACTTTTAGCACTGGTTCGTGCCACGAACCGGTACTAAAGTGAGTGGTGGCAGGATGTTGTCAGTCTGGGGCCCCTCCAGCACCTTTAGTACCGGTTTGTGTCACAAACCGGTACTAAAGGTCGTCCTACATAAACCCTTCGTCCACCCGAGCTCGCTCTGTTCTTCCCCTTTCCCCTCTCCTCTCTGTTCTTCCCCTCTTCCTCTCGAGCTCATCCCACATTTTGCCCAAAATTTGTCAAGATTTGAAGGCCCCCATCCATTCAAATGATCACAAAGGTTAGCAGCTTTGTCCTTTCATCTCTCATTGCTAGATTAGCTCTTGCAATGCTTTATATAGTGATTAATTTGGGAGGAATTATATGTGCTAGTATTTGATTTATATGCAATTTGAGGTCAAAAATAACACTTAGTTTGCATATGTAGGTGTGGTTTACTTAGTTCCTTCTAAATCTCTGTCGTAACCATCGTCGATCGCTGGCACCGTCCCGTCGCCGGCACCACCTTGTGGTGAGCCTCTTGTTCATGAATGTTTTATATAAAAAAAATGATGTTTCTGTGATTTGGATATATAGTTACTCATATAATTATCTTACCCGTACGTTGTTTGTTATACATAGTGCCATGGTTTTGATATTCGTCCCCGTCGGCCCTCGTCCTTGTTATGATTCGAATGTGGTATATTCTCTTATAAAACTAGTTGTTGCATTTCGTGTTTATGACAAATTATGCACATCAAGTTGACATAGACATTTTTATCTAGGAGGTTTGTGAACCGGAAATTCCAACCGACCCTATTGTAGAGAGGATAAATTTAGTTGAAAGAGAAAACGAGTATTTGAAAGAAAAATTGAAAATAATTGAGGGGGATAAAATGGAATTGGAGTTGCATGTTGCCGATGTCGTCGATGATCACAAGATCAAGATGGAGAAAAGGCGCTTGAAGATTAGAAAGATTAGAAAATATGCCATTGATAGTGAGGCTTGGTATCATTATGCTGTTGGACCAATTGTTACCTTAGTTGCGATCTTGATCGCATTTGTTGTTGTCATTTAAATGATTTAGTTAGAGACTTACTTGTTTGTTGCATTTAAGTGTTGTATGAACTTGTATTAATTTGGTCTTTTCGGTGTTGTGTAATGAAGATGAGTCGACAATGGATGTACGATGACCGATGCTCTCCCGAGTTCATTAACGGCGCGCAAAATTTTCTGCTTGCGGCTGAGGCAAACAAGCGGGCGGATGGTTTTATGCCTTGTCCATGTGCTGGCTGTAAGAATGATCACAATTACTCTAAGTCAAGAACCATTCACGTCCACCTTTTTGAGTCCGGTTTCATGCCCCACTATAATGTTTGGACCAAGCACGGAGAAAGAGGGGTTATGATGGAAGACAATGAAGAAGAAGAGGACGACGACAGCTATCTTGGCCATGGGTTCCCTGAATACGATGATACAACAATGGGGGAAGAAGCTGAGCTGGCAATGCGGGAAGAAGCTGAAGAAGAGGCATCAGATGAGCCCGCTGATGATCTGGGTCGGGTCATTGCCGATGCAAAGAGAAACTGCACAAGTGATTTGGAGAAGAAGAAGTTGCAGCGCATGTTAGAGGATCACAAGAAATTGTTGTACGCAAATTGTGAAGCTGACAAGAAAAAGTTGGGCACCACACTGGAATTGCTGCAATGGAAGGCAGAGAATGGTGTATCTGCAAGGGATTTGGAAAGTTGCTGGTAATGATAAAGAATATGCTTCCAAAGGACAACGAATTGCCCGAGAGTACATACGAAGCAAAGAAGGCTATCTGCCCTCTAGGGTTAGAGGTGCAGAAGATACATGCATGCCCTAATGACTGCATCCTCTACCGCGGTGAGTACGAGGATTTGAACGCTTGCCCGGTATGTGGTGCATTGCGCTATAAGATTAGCCGCGATGACCCTGGTGATGTCGAGGGCAAGCGCCCCAGGAAGAAGATTCCTGCCAAGGTGATGTGGTATGCTCCTATAATACCACGGTTGAAACGTTTGTTCCAAAACCAAGAGCATGCCAAGGCGATGCGATGGCACCGAGAAGACTGTAAGAAAGACGGAAAGTTGAGAGTACCGGGTGACGGGTCGCAGTGGAGAAAAATCGAGAGAAAGTACGGAAAGGAGTTTGCAGATGACGCAAGGAACGTATGGTTTGGTCTAAGCGCAGATGGCATTAATCCTTTTGGGGAGCAGAGCCGCAACCATAGCACCTAGCCTGTGAACCTTCCTCCTTGGTTGTGCATGAAGCAGAAGTTCATTATGATGCCAGTGCTCATCCAAGGCCCTAAGCAACCCGGCAACGACATTGATGTGTACCTAAGGCCATTAGTTGAAGAACTCTTACAGCTGTGGAATGGAACAGGTGTACGTTCGTGGGATGAGCATCGACAGGAAGAATTTGACCTAAAGGCGTTGCTGTTCGTGACCATCAATGATTGGCCTGCTCTCAGTAACCTTTCAGGACAGACAAACAAAGGATACCGCGCATGCACGCACTGTTTGGATGATACCGATAATATATATTTGGACAATTGTAGGAAGAATGTGTACCTGGGACATCGTCGATTTCTTCCAAGCAGGCATCCCGTAAGAAAGAAAGGCAAGCATTTCAAAGGTGAGGCGGATCACCGAACGAAGCCTCGCCACCGTATTGGTGCTGATGTACAGATATGGTCAAGGATTTAAAGTAGTCTTTGGAAAGGGTCCTGGCGGACAACCTGTTCCGAATGACGCTGACGGACGCGCACCCATGTGGAAGAAGAAATCTATATTTTGGGACCTGCCCTATTGGAAAGACCTAGAGGTCCGCTCCGCAATCGACGTGATGCACGTGACGAAGAATCTTTGTGTGACCCTGCTTGGCTTCTTGGGCGTGTATGGGAAGACAAAAGATACACCTGAGGCATGGGAGGACCAGCAACGTATGCACGGAAAAGACGGCATACATCAGGGTCATGCCAGCTACGCTCTTACTAAAGAAGAGAAGGAAATCTTCTTTGAATGCCTGCTCGGTATTAAGGTACCGTCTGGCTTCTCGTCGAATATAAAGGGAATAATAAACATGGCAGAGAAAAAGTTCCAGAACCTAAAGTCTCATGACTGCCACGTGATTATGACGCAACTGCTTCCGGTTGCATTGAGGGGGCTTCTACCGGATAACGTTCGATTAGCCATTGTGAAGCTATGTGCATTCCTCAATGCAATCTCTCAGAAGGTAATCGATCCAAAAATCATACCAAGGTTAGAGAATGATTTGGTGCAATGTCTTGTCAGTTTCGAGTTGGTGTTCCCACCATCCTTCTTCAACATCATGACGCACGTCCTAGTTCACCTATGCGAAGAGATTAACGTTTTGGGTCCTATATTTCTACACAATATGTTCCCCTTTCAGAGGTTCATGGGAGTCTTAAAGAAATATGTTCATAACCGTGCTAGGCCAGAAGGAAGCATCTCCAAGGGCCATCACAATGAGGAGGTCACTGAGTTTTGTATTGACTTTATTCCTGAACTTAAGCCGATTGGTGTTCCTAAATCGCGGCATAAGGGCAGACTGGATGGAAAAGGCACGCTAGGAGGGAATCAACTAATATGTATGGACGGACATTCTCTCACTGAAGCACAGTACACAGTTCTACAGAATTCCGCCTTGGTGGCTCTGTATATGGACGAACACAAGAATTTTCTACGCTCCAAACACCCGGACCGGTCTGATGACTGGATTACACGTGAACAAACCAGGAGTTTCGTCGTCTGGTTGCAGACACGTACCATGCATGACGCCTCTATTGAAGATGACCTGTACTCGCTGTCCCTGTTACCATCTTGGAATATAATGACTTTCAAAGGGCACGAGATAAATGGTAATACATTTTATACGATCGCCCAAGATAAGAAGAGCACCAACCAAAATAGTGGTGTCCGCTTTGATGTAACAACCAAGACGGGAAAGGAAACATATTATGGTTATAGAGAGGACATATGGGAACTTGACTATGGACGTGGTTTGAAGGTCCCTTTGTTTCGGTGCAAATGGGTCAATATGACACGAGGCGGGGTAACGGAAGACCCGCAGTACGGAATGACAACAGTGGATCTCAATAATCTTGCGTATGCAGACGAACCATTCGTCCTAGCCAATGATGTGGCACAGGTTTTCTATGTGAAGGACATGTCTACCAAGCCGAGAAAAAGAAAAGATAAGGAAGCGAATGCATCATACGATGAGCCAAAGCACCACATAGTTCTTTCTGGGAAGAGAAACATCGTGGGAGTGGATGACAAGACAGACATGTCAGAAGATTATGAAAAGTTTGATGAAATTGCTCCATTCACAGTGAATATTGTCCTGAGCATCCAGTTAAATGATGAAGATTTTCCATGGCTACGGCGCAAAGGGACACACGCGAAGAAAAAGTTTCACATCCAAAGATCTGGGATGTGATCGGCTTCACTATCATCAGTTTCTTCTGTGTTTCATACCCAGGAGGGAATCTCTGTAATAGTTAGGGTAGTTATGTGTTTTGGCATTTGAAACGCGAAGAAATTTTATGTGCAAACAAATTATTTCATGCATTTACTGATTTTTTAGCTAAATGACCCTGAAATTGAAAAGCATTTCAAATGAACTCAGAAAAGGTTGAAAGTTGGCATGGTATCATAATTTCACCCACATAGCATGTGCAAAAAAGTAGAGAGGGTTACCGCAAAAACTGAATGCACTTCGTGTACAAAATGGACAATCTCTTTCGAAGTATCAGGGTTTCAGACGAAAACTCATCTGTTACAAAGGCATTTCATTTTTTAAATAACCTAAGCATTATCAAATTGAATATAATGATAAAACACACTCATATTAAACATAAGAAAAAAGAATCACTAAAAAAATCTATTTTCAAAGTTAAGTTATTCACAAACTAGTGATTCACACAAATTTCAAATAATTCAAAATTTAAACTATTCAAATTTGAAAACTACCGGCACTAACAGAAAGTTTGTAATGTTTTGTACGTAAAGCAAAAATATTCACAAAGAAACTCTAAATACAGCAAAAAACAACTCAAAAATAAATAAAGCAAAAAAATAAGAAAATAAAAAAGCCCGCCTACTGGGCCAGAGCGGCCTGCATACGACTAGAAACCGAACGTGTTGTTGGGCGAGGATCCAGGCCCGCAAAGGCCCAGTAGGCCCACAGGGCAGCACAGAACAGGTAGGCCAAGTAGGCCTACTTTGGAGAGGAGCTCGAGAGAGCTACCGCACTGGGCTTATAAACCAGTGCGGACGCCCCTCGGCTAGCGAGGTGGGACTAAACTTGTCGCACCGCACCTACGCCAGCGCACCCCTTTTTACCGGGTCGTGGCTCCAACCGGTACTAAAGGGTGGGTCTTTAGTACCGGTTGGTGCCACCAACCGGTACTAAAGGGGTGCGCTTCCCGCCGCTTGGCCTGGCCAAAACAGACCTTTAGTACCGGTTGGTGGCTCCAACCGGTACTAAAGGGGGGTTCTATATAAGAAAACACTTCAAAATTTCGTCAGTTTCTCATCTCTCCCTCTGCTTCTTCTCCTCCGCCCCGTCGCCGCCGCCCCTTGTCGCCGCCCCCGTCGCCGTCCGTCGCCGTCGCCACCCCGGCCG
>NC_057799.1:10865965-10871451 GCF_018294505.1 Triticum aestivum | reverse complement strand
CCGCCCGGCCCGTCCCCGTCCCTGTCGTCGCCGCCCCGTCCCCATCGATCCCCGTCGTCACCGCCTGTCGCCGTCCCCGTCGCCTCGCCTCGCCGCCGGTGAGATCCTGCCCGCCGCCATGTCCACACACACACACACATTGTTTTTTAGTTTTTTAGTTATAAATTTTAGTTATAGAAATTTTTCTGTTTTTTAATTATAGAAATATCTATAGAAATGTTAGAATTTTTCTGTTTTTTAGTTGTAGGAATATTAGAAATGTTATCGAAATGTTATAAATTTTTCTGTTTTTTAGTTATAGAAGTATTTATAGAAATGTTAGCAATTTTTATGTTTTTTAGTTATAGAAATATTAGAAATGTTAGTTATATAGAAATGTTAGAAATTTTAGAATTAGTTTTAGCTAGATGAATTAGATTAATGTCAAATTGTTAGACGATGATTGATGTTATAATTTTAGTTATAGAAAAATTTAGAATTTGCATATAGAATTTTAGTTATCACAATTCAATCATTTAAAAAAGTTACTTTTTGCGGGCATATAGTATTTGTTCTCGACGATGCCCGGCCCGCATCCTCGCCGTCGACCCGTTCACGACGACGTCCGGCTGACCCATGTATGGGACTGGGCTCCGCCGGGCTGGCACTGGGAGGTGCTACCTGGAGGGGCGCGCCGCTTGGTGAGGAACCCGGCCTCGGGTCCCGTGGTCGACCCTGATCTCCTTTGGTGGCATTCGTGTGGGTAACATTCGGTGCAGAGGGAGTCGGCCCCGCCGGAGGTGGTGCGTCGTCGTGTCAGGGAGGAGGACGAGCACGTCCATCGCTACATGGCTGCTATGGACGTCAGGTTCTCCAATACCTGGCAGGTTCTTTGGGCAGATGACCGGAGATATGATCCTATGATGGTTCCTTCTCCTTGGGTGTCCACCGCCCGTGCCCCAAGAACCGCGAGTGGCCTAGATTCTTCTGTAGTATTCGATCTTTATTAGCTACCTAGCCAATGATGTATTCGATATATAATATTCGAGACGATGTATTCGAGATTATATATATTATTAGAGACGATGTACTCGAGATTATATATTATTCGAGACGATGTATTCGAGATTATATATTATTCGAGACGATGTATTCGACATTATATATTATTCGAGACGATGCATATTATGTACTATATGATTCAGTTTTTCCTTATTGATTGCATCCATGCATTGGAATTTCAATACTAAATTGTTTTATATTTCTTCTGTATTAGTTAAATAAAAGCTATGGCGGACAATACTGGAAGAGAGGGGGAAGAGGCCCTGCTCGAGATCATACACAGCCCTAACAGGCCAGATGATCTGAATGAAGCAGATGACGGCTCCCAATATCTGAACAATACTGGGGAGGGTGATGATAAGATATTCGATCTCGACGACCGAGCTGATGAAGTCATGAACTATGATTATGATTATGATGACGATGAATACAATGTTGATCTTGAAATAACAAAGACTACCGGCGAGGTATATTTATATAAGCAGGCATCTAGTGATCATCACATGTTTTTTTTGATTTGAAGATATATTAATGAATCGATCTTTCTTCTTTCAGCCCTCCGGATCGAGCAAATCTGCTTCTACAGACAGCAGGAAAAAGCGAGGCCCGGGCAAAAAGTTGAAGGAGGGTGTAAAGTACAACATCGATTCCATCAAAGCTGGTGGCGAACCCCTCACGCCTAAGAACATTGCGAACAAGTTCGTTCGTCAGTGCGGAGTTCTTTTGAAGGACCAACTCCCAATCTCCATTCAAGAATGGAAAGAGCCAAAAACTAAACGTCCAGATGTTACTTGGGTCGATGACAGAGCAGAAGAAAAGCTTTGGGAATCTCTGATGGAACATTTCACCCTACCAGATTATTTCACTGATGCAGATGTGCAGAAAGTCAAGGACGCTGCTCTTAAGAAGATGGCAATTGCATTCAACACCCACAAGAAAACTGTATGGGCGAACTACGTCGATGCAGAAAGGAAGACTCAAGAATTCAAGGGAACACTGGAGAAGCAAAGAGAACACTGGACCGCTTTCGTGAAATTCAAGGAATGAGAATTATCTAAGGAACGGTCGAGAAAAAACAAGGCCAATGCCGCAAAAAAGACGCAGTTCCATAGGCTGGGGCCAGGTGGCTACGCGGTGGCAATGCCTAAGTGGGATAACTCTGAGCAAGAGATGGAGGATGCAGGGGTCACTCCGGTTACTAGGAGCTGGCCCCCCAGGTGCAGAACTTGGTTCTATGCGCATGGGGGGCGTTGGACCCAAAGACAGGCCTGGTTTTGAAGAAGGCAAGTCTAAAAGGAGCCGAACAAAAGTTACTTGACGCAATAGAAAATGCTCGAAAGGGGGTGTTCACGTCCAACAGAGAGGACGAAGAGCTTACGCGCGCCCTGGGAAATCCTGAACACCTGGGAAGAACACGAGGCAAGGGCGTTATTCCCTGGTATGAGGGTTTTTCAAAATGGAACAACGACTACAGGTGTCGTGCAAGAAAGAAGATGGAGGAGGAGAAGAAGAGGAAGTTGGAGGAGGAGCAGAGGAAGCAGGACGTAGAACGCCTTCAAGGCCTAGAAGCAAGGCACGCGGACTTGACACTCAAATTCCAGCGGCAGCAGCAGCAAATCGACTCACTTAGCCAGGAAAGGGGGTCTCAGAAGCGGCAGCAGCTCGCGGATGATCGTCCAGCATTGGATAGCACCGTCCCATCCTTGACGAGAAGCAGCGTTGGTTCCGCCCCGGGCGACGCACTGGACATATACCCCGTGGATGACATCATAGAGAACACTAACTGTGAGCTACACTTCAAAATGAAGAACATATCCATGAAGGTGGCGGACGCCGTTGCTTTTACAAATCATCCCGAAGCAATCTTCCATTGCAACGCGATTCCAGCGGGCTATGCTCGTGTCTTGGTTGATGAGGTGGTGGACCAATATTCGGGGCTAGAGCTTGACATTCCTGGAGGTGACGACGAGCACACACTGGGAGAGGCCATACATTGTATCATCCTATGGAGAAAGGATTGCATCATCTTTCGAAGGCCACCGACACCGCGTCAGCCGACTCCTTCTCGTATTCCGCCACCGAGTCAGCAGACTCCCGCTCCTCCAAGTCCACGAACGCGTGAGCCGACTCCTCCTCGAAGTCCGCCACCGTGCCAGCAGACTCCCGCTCCTCCAAGTCCACGAACGCGTGAGCCGACTCCTCCTCGAAGTCCGCCACCGTGTCTGCAGACTCCCGCTCCTCCAAGTCCACCAATGCGTGAGTAGACTCCTGCTCCAACTCAGCCACGTCAGCCCTCTCCGCCGCCTCAGCAATCGCAAAAGAGACACGCCGCAGCTTGGTGCGTAGCGGTATGAGTCGAGGTAGTACAGAAGGTACAGGCAGAGGCAAGCGATATAAATATGGTCCAAGCCTCGCTCCTCTTCCTCAGAGTCCTTACGAGATGACCGAGGAGCAACACAATGCCATAGTGCGGGCCCAAGTGGACACCCATTTTGGACCGAAACCGGCACCGCCGCCAAGGGAGAAAGTGCCTGAGAAAATTATTGACCACTTTATTCATATGGCAAGAAAACCAGCTCCCAAGCCTGTTGACTCAGACTATGAGCGCCAAATTAGGAAGGCACATCGAGCACGACTACAGAAAGAAGCGAGCTCGACCTCGAGCCAATTACAAGCAGCTGTCAAAAAATGCGGGAAAACCGTTCCCCACCTGGGAGAACAAGCGGCGCAATCGATCCCCCCGCTTGTTGTGCCAACGACACATGAGAGTACGCGCGCCCAATATTATTGTGGTCAAACCGTTAACGTTCCCCAGCTGGGCAATGTGGTAATAACCTAGGAGCATATAATGCAGGCTGAAATGCTCAAGATCACTGTTGGACAACTGCTCGAGATCGAGCCCATGTCTCCCCTTAGAGAGGAGGAAATAAAACGGAAATATGTCCGGGGCCAACATTTGGTCGAGCCAGACGAGGTCAAGAACCTCCCAACGAGAATGTATGAATTGCATCAATGATACATGAACATTACCAAGATTTCCAATCGAGAGTCCCTCATGGTGAATGTCAAGGAGGAGCATTACTTCCATGAGAAAGCTGTGTCCGTTGAGTATTCAGAACTATTTCAGTTATTCAATCAAGATGCACTCGACAAATCTATCGTCAGTTGCTATTGTCTGTAAGTGATTTCATTCTGTAATTTAAGTCTCAAGCTAGCTATAGTGATCATTTTGATCAATCATTACCTGTAATTATCCTCACTATATTCTTTTCTGTGGTATTATGCAGGATGAAGATATATGAAATGAAAAAACCTGGACGCTATGGCATTGGGTTCATTGACCCAAATACTGTTAATTAACACACATGGAATATCCCAAGTTGTCGAGCAAGTTTAGAGGAAAGCATGCTAGAGTTCTTGAAGTGCCTCAATACCAATGAAGATATACTACTTCCTTACAACTTCCTGTGAGTCACACTGTCTTGTACTACAAATTCTGTTTTTGCTTACTAGCTAGCTATGCTAATAATTAAGTGTATAGGGTTTAGGGTAGTTGATTAGTGTTATGCACATGCCCGCTTACTTAAGACATGCAAACGTGTGCGCATGCAGTTTCCACTGGATCTTGTTAGACATTAAAGTTGAAGAAGGAAAAGTTGAAGTACTTGACTCACTACTTAAAAAAGGAAGTGACTACACCATCTTGAAGGGGATAGTCAACACGTAATTTCAATCATTATTAACTATATCTCGGCCTATTTAGTTCGTCATTTCTTGATATGAACTATTTACTCCTTTATTAATTTTCTTTGCCGGCGGGCAGGGCTTGGGCAAGGTTCATCAAGATGACTCCAGGAAAATGGGCACAAAAGCTGTTTTGGTATCGACCCAAGGTAAGTAATTAAGTAGTACTAGCTAGCTAGCTACCATCTCTTTTATTCTTGTTTCAATACCATTAATTAGTTATCCTGCTTGATTAATTATTACCTGATTAAAATCAATTCTCGCAAAGGCCCTGAAGCAGGCACCGGGGACTGATGTGTGTGCATTCTACGTTTGTGAGAACATTCGCATGATGGCGTCCGAAATGAGCAGATCTTATAGACATCAATGGGTACGTTTCACAGAACACTAATCACAATTTTTACATGATTATCGATAGTGATCTCCTTCTTAACAGTTCCATGACGTGCGAGAGAAGCTCCTACCAACGGAGCGCATACGAGCACTTCAAGAGGAAATAGCGGAATTTTTGCTCGACCAGGTCATAGACCCCAAAGGAGAATACTATTACCCGCTACCGCCCCCATGAACCACATGTCATCGTGCTCCGAAGGCACCAAGGCAACATGTAGGAGAAATTGTATATATACCTAATTGTATAAATATATACATGCATGTGTATGTGTGAATTATAATGTTGGTTGTGAGACATTCGATGATAT
>NC_057799.1:10851916-10865695 GCF_018294505.1 Triticum aestivum | reverse complement strand
GATAGGTTCTACGAGAAATTCTATTTATATATATATATATATGCATAACGAGTACAATATGTAGTATCGTAAAATACCAGCAAACAAAAAAATATTAAATGGAAAAAACAAAATTAAAGGAAAAATAAAAAATAAAACCAAAACCCCCTCAAATATTTTAGTACCGGTTGGTGTTACCAACCGGTACTAAAGGGCGCCCCGCCCCCGGCGCTGGCTCGTGCCACGTGGGTGCACTTTAGTGCCGGTTCATGCCTCACCGGTACTAAAGGGGGGGGGGCCTTAGTCCCCACTCTTTAGTGCCGGTTGCCGAACCGGCACTAAAGGCCCTTACGAACCGGTGATACATCCCGGTTTTGCACTAGTGCTAGTTCTCATCCAAGGCCCTAAGCAACCCGACAACGACATTGATGTGTATCTAAGGCCATTAGTTGAAGAACTTTTGCAGCTATGGAATGGAAACGATGTACGTGTGTGGGATGAGCACAGACAGGAGGAATTTGACCTTCATGCGTTGCTGCTTGTAACCATCAATGATTGGCCTGCTCTCAGTAACCTTTCAGGACAGACAAACAAGGGATACCACTCATGCACGCACTGTTTAGATGACACCAAAAGTATATACCTGGACAAATGAAGGAAGAATGTGTACCTGGGGCATCGTCGATTGATGTCTACTACACAACCTTCTTCTTGTAGACGTTGTTTGGCCTCCAAGTGCAGAGGTTTGTAGGACAGTAGCAAATTTCCCTCAAGTGGATGACCTAAGGTTTATCAATCTATGGGAGGCGTAGGATGAAGATGGTCTCTCTCAAGCAACCCTGCAACCAAATAACAAAGAGTCTCTTGTGTCCCCAACACACCCAATACAATGGTAAATTGTATAGGTGCACTAGTTCGGCGAAGAGATGGTGATACAAGTGCAATATGGATGGTAGATATAGGTTATTGTAATCTGAATTTATAAAAACAGCAAGGTAACAAGCGATAAAAGTGAGCGTAAACGGTATTGCAATGCGTTGAAACAAGGCCTAGGGTTCATACTTTCACTAGTGCAAGTTCTTTCAACAATAATAACATAATTGGGTCATATAACTATGCCTCAACATGAAACAAAGAGTCACTCCAAAGTCACTAATAGCGGAGAACAAAAACGAAGAGATTATTGTGTTGGGGATCGTAGCAGAAATTTAAAATTTTCTACGCATCACCAAGATCAATCTATGGAGTCATCTAGCAACGAGAGAGAGGAGTGCATCTACATACCCTTGTAGATCGCGAGCGGAAGCGTTCAAGAGAACGGGGTTGATGGAGTCGTACTCGTCGTGATCCAAATCACCGATGATCCTAGCGCCGAACGGACGGCACCTCCGCGTTCAACACACGTACGGTTGGGAGAGATGTCTCCTCCTTCTTGATCCAGCAAGGGGGAAGGAGAGGTTGATGGAGATCCAGCAGCACGACGGCGTGGTGGTGGAAGTCGCGGGATTCCAACAGGGCTTCGCCAAGCGCTGCGGGAGGAAGGATATGTGTCACGGGAGGGAGAGGGAGGCGCCAGGGCTTGGGGTGCGCAGCCCTCCCTCCCCCCTCTTTATATAGGGGCCCTGGGGGGGCGCCGGCCCCCTGGAGATCCCATCTCAAGGGGGGCGGCGGCCAAGGGGGGAAACTTGCCCGCCAAGTCAGGTGGGGCGCCCCCCCACCCCCAGGGTTTCTAACCCTAGGCGCAGGGGGAGGCCCATGGGGGGCGCACCAGCCCACCAGGGGCTGGTTCCCTTCCCACTTCAGCCCATGGGGCCCTCCGGGATAGGTGGCCCCACCCGGTGGACCCCCGGGACCCCTTCCGGTGGTCCCGGTACAATACCGCTAACACCCGAAACTTTCCCGGTTGCCGAAACTGGACTTCCTATATACAAATTTTTACCTCCGGACCATTCCGGAATCTCATCCGGGACTCCCAAAAACTTTTGGGTTACCGCATACTAATATCTCTACAACCCTAGCGTCACCGAACCTTAAGTGTGTAGACCCTACGGGTTCGGGAGACATGCAGACATGACCGAGACGACTCTCCGGTCAATAACCAACAGCGGGATCTGGATACCCATGTTGGCTCCCACATGCTCCTCGATGATCTCATCGGATGAACCACGATGTCGAGGATTCAAGTAATCCCGTATACAATTCCCTTTGTCAATCGGTACGTTACTTGCCCGAGATTCGATCGTCGGTATCCCAATACCTCGTTCAATCTCGTTACCGGCAAGTCACTTTACTCGTTCCGCAATGCATGATCCCGTGACCAACCACTTGGTCACATTGAGCTCATTATGATGATGCATTACCGAGTGGGCCCAGAGATACCTCTCCGTCATACGGAGTGACAAATCCTAGTCTCGATCTGTGCCAACCCAACAGACACTTTCGGAGATACCTGTAGTACACCTTTATAGCCACCCAGTTACGTTGTGACGTTTGGTACACCCAAAGCATTCCTACGGTATCCGGGAGTTGCACGATCTCATGGTCTAAGGCAATGATACTTGACATTAGAAAAGCTTTAGCAAACGAACTATACGATCTAGTGCTATGCTTAGGATTGGGTCTTGTCCATCACATCATTCTCCTAATGATGTGATCCCGTTATCAATGACATCCAATGTCCATGGTCAGGAAACCGTAACCATCTATTGATCAACGAGCTAGTCAACTAGAGGCTCACTAGGGACATGTTATGGTCTATGTGTTCACACATGTATTACGATTTCCGGATAACACAATTATAGCATGAACAATAGACAATTATCATGAACAAGGAAATATAATAATAACCATTTTATTATTGCCTCTAGGGCATATTTGCAACAGTCTCCCACTTGCACTAGAGTCAATAATCTAGTTACATTGTGATGAATTGTACACCCATAGAGTTCTGGTGTTGATCATGTTTCGCTCGTGGAAGAGGTTTAGTCAACGGATCTGCGACATTCTAATCCGTATGCACTTTACAAATATCTATGTCTCCATTTTGAACATTTTCACGAATGGAGTTGAAGCGACGCTTGATGGCCTTGTCTTCTTGTGAAACCTGGGCTCCTTGGCAAGGGCAATAGCTCCAGTGTTGTCACAGAAGAGAGTCATCGGCCCCGATGCATTGGGAATAACTCCTAGGTCGGCAATGAACTCCTTCATCCAGATTGCTTCATGTGCTGCCTCCGAGGCTGCCATGTACTCCGCTTCACATGTAGATCCCACCACGACGCTTTGCTTGCAACTGCACCAGCTGACTGCCCCACCATTCAAAATATACACGTATCCGGTTTGTGACTTAGAGTCATCCAGATCTGTGTCGAAGCTAGCATCGACGTAACCCTTTACGACGAGCTCTTCTTCACCTCCATAAACGAGAAACATATCCTTAGTCCTTTTCAGGTACTTCAGGATATTCTAGACCGCTGTCCAGTGTTCCATGCCGGGATTACTTTGGTACCTTCCTACCAAACTTACGGCAAGGTCCACATCAGGTCTGGTACACAGCATGGCATACATAATAGACCCTATGGCCGAGGCATAGGGGACGACACTCATCTTTTCTCTATCTTCTGCCGTGGTCGGGCATTGAGCCGTGCTCAATCTCACACCTTGCAATACAGGCAAGAACCCCTTCTTGGACTGATCCATATTGAACTTCTTCAATATCTTGTCAAGGTATGTGCTTTGTGAAAGACCTATGAGGCGTCTCGATCTATCTCTATAGATCTTGATGCCTAATATGTAAGCAGCTTCTCCAAGGTCCTTCATTGAAAAACACTTATTCAAGTAGGCCTTTATACTTTCCAAGAATTCTATATCATTTCCCATCAATAGTATGTCATCCACATATAATAAAAGAAATGCTACAGAACTCCCACTCACTTTCTTGTAAACACAGGCTTCTCCATAAGTCTGCGTAAACCCAAACGCTTTGATCATCTCATCAAAGCGAATGTTCCAACTCCGAGATGCTTGCACTAGCCCATAGATTGAGCGCTGGAGCTTGCATACTTTGTCAGCATTCTTAGGATCGACAAAACCTTCCGGCTGCATCATATACAATTCTTCCTTAAGAAAGCTGTTAAGGAATGCCGTTTTGACGTCCATTTGCCATATCTCATAATCGTAGAATGCGGCAATTGCTAACATGATTCGGACGGACTTCAGCTTCGCTACGGGTGAGAAGGTCTCATCGTAGTCAACTCCTTGAACTTGTCGATAACCCTTAGCGACAAGTCGAGCTTTATAGATGGTAACATTTCCATCCGCGTCCGTCTTCTTCTTAAAGATCCATTTATTTTCTATCGCTCGCCGATCATCGGGCAAGTCTGTCAAATTCCATACTTTGTTTTCATACATGGATCCTATCTCGGATTGCATGGCTTCAAGCCATTTGTTGGAATCTGGACTCGCCATTGATTCTTCATAGTTCGAGGGTTCACCGTTGTCCAACAACATGATTTCCAGAACAGGGTTGCCGTACCACTCTGGTGCGGAACATGTCCTTGTGGACCTACGAAGTTCAGTGGTAACTTGATCATGATCGTCATCATTAACTTCCTCTCTAGTCGGTGCAGGCACCACAGAAACATTTTCTTGTGCTGTGCTACTTTCTGGTTCGAGAGGGGTCATCTCATCAAGTTCCACCTTCCTCCCACTTACTTCTTTCAAAAGAAACTCTTTCTCCAGAAAGGACCCGTTCTTGGCAACGAAGATCTTGCCTTCGGATCTGAGGTAGAAGGTATACCCAATGGTTTCCTTTGGGTATCCTATGAAGACGCATTTTTCCGACTTGGGTTCGAGCTTCTCAGGTTGAAGTTTCTTGACATAAGCATCGCATCCCCAAACTTTAAGAAACGACAGCTTGGGTTTCTTTCCAAACCATAATTCATACGGTGTTGTCTCAACGGATTTTGACGGAGCCCTATTTAAAGTGAATGCGGCAGTCTCTAAAGCATAACCCCAGAATGATAGCGGTAGATCGGTAAGAGACATCATAGATCGCACCATATCTAATAGAGTGCGATTACGACGTTCGGACACACCATTACGCTGAGGTGTTCCAGGCGGCGTGAGTTGTGAAACAATTCCACATTTCCTTAAGTGTGTGCCAAATTCGTGACTCAAATATTCCCCTCCACGATCTGATCGTAAGAACTTTATTTTCCTGTCACGTTGATTCTCAACCTCACTCTGAAATTCCTTGAACTTTTCAAAGGTCTCAGACTTGTGTTTCATTAAGTAGACATACCCATATCTACTCAAGTAATCAGTGAGGGTGAGAACATAATGATAGCCACCGCGAGCCTCAACGCTCATTGGACCGCACACATCGGTATGTATGATTTCCAATAAGTTGGTTGC
The DNA here is from genome assembly GCF_018294505.1 of Triticum aestivum. Taxonomy (NCBI): domain Eukaryota; kingdom Viridiplantae; phylum Streptophyta; class Magnoliopsida; order Poales; family Poaceae; genus Triticum; species Triticum aestivum. The sequence continues at coordinate 10,860,304 of NC_057799.1, read as the reverse complement.
TCGCTCCATTGTTCCGGAGAACGGAGTCTTGGTCATTTTGCCCATGAGGCATGGTTCGCACGTGTCAAATGATTCATAATCAAGAGACTCCAAAAGTCCATCTGCATGGAGTTTCTTCATGCGTTTGACACCAATGTGACCAAGGCGGCAGTGCCACAAGTATGTGGGACTATCATTATCAACCTTCCATTTCTTGGCATTCACACTATGAATATGTGTAACATCACATTCGAGATTCATTAAGAATAAACCATTGACCAGCGGGGCATGACCATAAAACATATCTCTCATATAAATAGAAATATTCACGGATTTAAATGAGTAGCCATCTCGCATTAAACGAGATCCAGATACAATGTTCATGCTCAAAGCTAGCACTAAATAACAATTATTGAGGTTCAAAACTAATCCCGTAGGTAAATGTAGAGGTAGCGTGCCGACGGCGATCACATCGACCTTGGAACCATTCCCGACGCGCATCATCACCTCGTCCTTCGCCAGTCTCCGCTTATTCCGCAGCTCCTGCTTTGAGTTACAAATATGAGCAACCGCACCGGTATCAAATACCCAGGAGCTACTACGAGCGCTGGTTAGGTACACATCAATAACATGTATATCACATATACCTTTGGTATTGCCGGCCTTCTTATCCGCTAAGTACTTGGGGCAGTTCCTCTTCCAGTGACCGTTTCCCTTGCAATAAAAGCACTCAGTCTCAGGCTTGGGTCCATTCTTTGTCTTCTTCCTGGCAGCTTGCTTACCGGGCGCGGCAACTCCCTTGCCGTCTTTCTTGAAGTTCTTCTTACCCTTGCCTTTCTTGAATTTGGTGGTTTTATTCACCATCAACACTTGATGTTCCTTTTTGATCTCCACCTCCGCTGATTTCAGCATTGAATATACCTCGGGAATGTTCTTTTCCATCCCCTGCATATTGAAGTTCATCACAAAGCTCTTGTAGCTAGGTGGGAGCGACTGAAGGATTCTATCAATGACCGCGTCATCCGGGAGATTAACTCCCAGCTGAGACAAGCGGTTGTGCAACCCAGACATTTTGAGTATGTGTTCGCTGACGGAACTATTCTCCTCCATCTTACAACTATAGAACTTGTCGGAGACTTCATATATCTCGACCCGGGCATGAGCTTGGAAAACCATTTTCAGCTCTTGGAACATATTATATGCTCCGTGCTGCTCAAAACGCTTTTGGAGCCCCGGTTCTAAGCTGTAAAGCATGCCGCACTGAACCAGGGAGTAATCATCACTACGCGACTGCCAGGCGTTCATAATGTCTTGAGTTGTTGGGAAAACAGGTGCATCACCTAGCGGTTCTTCAAGGACGTATGCTTTCTTGGCAGCTATGAGGATAATCCTCAGGTTACGGACCTAGTCCGTGTTGTTGCTACCATCGTCTTTCAGCTTGGTTTTCTCTAGGAACGCGTTGAAGTCGAGGGCATCATTAGCGTGGGACATTTGATCTACAAGACATATTGTAAAGATTTTTAGACTAAGTTCATGATAATTAAGTTCATCTAATCAAATTATTAACGAACTCCCACTCAGGCAGACATCCCTCTAGTCATCTAAGTGATACATGATCCGAGTCAACTAGGCCGTGTCCGATCATCACGTGAGACGGACTAGTCATCATCGGTGAACATCTTCATGTTGATCGTATCTGCTATACGACTCATGTTCGACCTTTCGGTCTCTTGTGTTCCGAGGCCATGTCTGTACATGCTAGGCTCGTCAAGTCAACCTAAGTGTATTACGTGTGTAAATCTGGCTTACACCCGTTGTATGCGAACGTTAGAACCTACCACACCCGATCATCACGTGGTGCTTCGGAACAACGAACTATCGCAACGGTGCACAGTTAGGGGGAACACTTTCTTGAAATTTTAGCGAGGGATCATCTTATTTATGCTACCGTCGTTCTAAGCAAATAAGATATAAGACATGATAAACATCACATGCAATCAAATAGTGACATGATATGGCCAATATCATTTTGCTCCTTCTGATCTCCATCTTCGGGGCGCCATGTTCATCATCGTCACCGGCATGACACCATGATCTCCATCATCATGATCTCCATCATCGTGTCTTCATGAAGTTGTCTCGCCAACTATTACTTCTACTGCTATGGCTAACGGTTAGCAATAAAGTAAAGTAATTACATGACGTTCCAGTTGACACGCAGGTCATAAATAAATTAAGACAACTCCTATGGCTCCTGCCGGTTGTCATACTCATCGACATGCAAGTCGTGATTCCTATTACAAGAACATGATCAATCTCATACATCACATATATCATTCATCACATCCTTTTGGCCATATCACATCACATAGCATACCCTGCAAAAACAAGTTAGACGTCCTCTAATTGTTGTTGCATGTTTTACGTGGCTGCTATGGGATTCTAGCAAGAACGTTTCTTACCTACGCAAATACCACAACGTGATATGCCAATTTCTATTTACCCTTCATAAGGACCCTTTTCATCGAATCCGTTCCGACTAAAGTGGGAGAGGCAGACACCCGCTAGCCACCTTATGCAACTAGTGCATGTCAGTCGGTGGAACCTGTCTCACGTAAGTGTACGTGTAAGGTCGGTCCGGGCCGCTTCATCCCACGATGCCGCCGAATCAAGATAAGACTAGTAACGACAAGTAAATTGACAACATCGACGCCCACAACTACATTGTGTTCTACTCGTGCATAGAAACTACGCATAGACCTAGCTCCGATACCACTGTTGGGGAACGTAGCAGAAATTCAAAATTTTCTACGCATCACCAAGATCAATCTATGGAGTTGACTAGCAACGAGAGGGAAGCAGTGTGCATCTACATACCCTTGTAGATCGCGAGCGGAAGCGTTCAAGAGAACGGGGTTGATGGAGTCGTACTCGTCGTGATCCAAATCACCGATGATCCTAGCGCCGAACGGACGGCACCTCCGCGTTCAACACACATACGGAGCAGCGACGTCTCCTCCTTCTTGATCCAGCAAGGGGGGAGGAGAGGTTGATGGAGATCCAGCAGCACGACGGCGTGGTGGTGGAAGCAGCGGGATCCCGGCAGGGCTTCGCCAAGCGCAAGCGGGGAGGAAGAGGTGTCACGGGAGGGAGAGGGAGGCGCCAGGGCTTAGATATTGCTGCCCTCCCTCCCCCCACTATATATAGGGCCAAGGGAGAGGGGGGCGCAGCCTTGGCCCTTCCTCCAAGGAAGGGTGCGGCCAGGGAGGAGTCCATCCTCCCCAAGGCACCTCGGAGGTGCCTTCCCCCTTTAGGACTCTCCCTTTCCCTTATCTCTTGGCGCATGGGCCTCTTGGGGATGGTGCCCTTGGCCCATATAGGCCAAGGCGCACACCCCTACAGCCCATGTGGCCCCCCGGGGCTGGTGGACCCCCTTGGTGGACCCCCGGACCCCTTTCGGCACTCCCGGTACAATACCGATAATGCGCGAAACTTTTCCGGCGACCAAAGTAAGACTTCCCATATATAAATGCGGCAGTGGGGCTTATAAACCACTGCGCGCCCCTCTCAACTAGTGAGGTGGGACTAAACTTTCGACGCGGGCGCAGCAGCACAAGGCCTTTGGTCCCGGCTGGTGGCACCAACCGAGACAAAAGGTGTGCATTCGTACCGGTTCGTGGCACTAACCGGTACCAATGCCCCCCCCCCTTTAGTCCCGGTTGGTGCCACCAACCGGGGCCAAAGGCCGTCCGGTTGGTGGCACCAACCAGGACTAAAGGTCGCATTCGTCCCGGTTGCTGTCACGAACCGGGACCAATGCTTCGTCTATATAACTAGCACTTGTGAAATTTTTCATTCAGTTCGTCTTCCCTGCCCCGACGACGCCGCCAGGCTGCCCCTCTGCGCCTCGCCGTCGCCGTTTGTCGCCCTACCTCCGACGTCGTGCCGCGCCGCCCCAGACGCCGTCCCCGCCCCGCGCCCCTGCCTCCTCGTCGCCCGTCGCCGCGCCCCTCACCTCCGCCCGCTGCCTCCTCGTCGCCCGTCGCCGCGCCCCTCACTGTCGCCGTCGTCGCCCCCTGCCTCCTCGTCGCCCGTGGCCGCGCCCCTCACCGTCGCCCCCGTGCCTTGCCTCTTCGTCGGTCGCCGCCCCCTTAGTGAGCTCATATGAATTTTCCTAATTTAGATGTGTAGTTAATTTACATGTGTAGTTTAGATGTGTAGTTAATTGAGTTGTTGTAATTTGTTCATAAATGAATATGCAAAAGTTAGAATTTTTTTCTGTTCATAGATTTTTTTGTGATATTATTGTTGAATATGCAAATGTTTGTGTGTTCATATATATGCAAAGAATATGTCATTTTTTTAATAGAATTTTTATAATTTTTTTCTGTTGTAATTTTGTTCATAGAATTTTTATCTTGTTCACAGAATTTTTATGATTTTTTTCTGTTGTAATTTTGTTCATAGAATAAGAAGAGAAAGTGTTTAATAGAATTAGTTAGAAAAATAATAGAACTAGTTAAACTAGTTTATTTTAGTAAGTACTACATTATTCTATTTATAGTAAGTGCTTAGTAGTTGAACTTGTTGATTTAATAAAATTAGTTTATTTTACTATAGAAGTAGTTTATTTTTAGCAAGAAAATTAATAGAACTAGTTTATTTTTTTAGTCAAAGCAATTATTCCCGCATCGACGTCGACGATGCCAATCCCGCATCCTCGTCGTCAACTCGGCGGAGGAGGCCGGCTTGATCACTGGAGCTATGATCCTGTGATGGTTCCTTCTCTTTGGGTATCCACCGCCCGCGCCGATACCCGTCGGGCGCTATGGTTCTAGCTGTACTAGCGATGCTATATGTATGATAGTATTCGAGGTGTATTAGTGATAATATTCGACGATGTACGGACGCATGGAGATGATGTAGTTTTGCTTATAATTGAATGCATCCTAATTTGAATACTACTTTATTTTGTGATTTGATTTTGCTTATTGAATGCTCAAATTGGAAAACTACTCCTACTTTGAATGCTAAAATTGGAGAGCACTATGCAAGGCGTATGCATATGATTAGTTGATAGCTTATAGGGTTTTTGTTTTCGCAGAAATCTATGAGCCCCCTCCATCATCCCCGCCGTCGTCCCCGTCACCGACCCCCTCCAACCTCGAGGTGAGACCAGCCACGAACCGGTTTTAGAAAGATAATTAAACGATATTTCAGGTTGACTTTAAGTCTATTGAGTCTCCACCATATATGAGAGGACGAAGAATCCCGACTGTTGTCGTGGGGGTAGCTTCTCCTTCGTTCCCGTGTGCTAGACAATTTGGTGTAGTGCACTCGGGAACGAAAGGAAGGAGCTACCATCACCGACGGTCGCAAATGTCTGAGAGGAATCAGTGAGGGAGAGTTCCACCATATACATATGAGAGAACGAAGAATCCCGACTGTTGTCGCAGGGGTCGCTTCTCCTTCATCCCCTGTGCAAGACATTTTGGTGTAATGCACTCGGGGATGAAAGGAGGAGCGACCATCACCAACGGTCGAATGTATACACCACATGAGCTGAGGATTTTCAAGAAAAGACTCGACAAACCGATAGTCAACCCGTGATGAATAATAATGATCTAACTTAAGTTTTTTAGTACATATATTTGATTGTAGATGTTTAATATTTGAATTATGAACATAGGAAATGTCGTACTCGGATGACGAAAGTCTCCCGGGGGAGTGCGACTGGTGCCACGACTACCGAGGTCTGTGCGACAGACCTCACCTGGACGAAGATCGGCGCTTCAGTATTAAGCTGGAGGAGACCTTCGATGTTGAAACGGTACGCAATGACAACAAGTGTTATTTTTTCGTAATTAAGCATGACTTCAACTATTTCAACGTGTACTTTTCATCTTTTACAATTCGACTAGCTTATCCCATGCCATGCAAGACGCTACGTCTTGGAGAGGATGGGTTTTGAAGACCATGAAAGTATGGAAACAAAGAAAATTCAGCCAAGGACCCATCATGATATATATTTTGAAGTAAATCTGTATAATTTTGAGAGCGTAACCCATTTTGGTTGAAAAATTGGGAAGCATTTTGCAAGATGTATGGTTTTGATGAGGGTATGCTTGTCACTATGGATCTTGGTGATCCTGACATCGAGCAAGGCAATATGGACATTTGGGTCCTTGTTGATACACCTCCAATTCTACCGCTATGTGAGTTTCTCAAACATAGTTATTAGCTAATTTATCTTGTTCATTTCAAAATTGTTGACAGCTTATTTTGATTGTTCAAACAATGTGCAGAACATGGTAGACAGAACCTACTACACCGATGGCTCTGAGTTAACTTATAAGGAGAAAACTCATCTGGTCGGATTTTGTACTGATCTTGAGAATTACAATATCTATTGTAAAACTCCTCCACATTATGGTCAATACGTGCCACTAGTGCACGTGTTGAACTACGGTAACTACTATGGAGATACCCTGGTAAGATTTCTTACTATTACGACATCCGTGCATCTTTTGCATACTTCTAAAACTAGTACATCATTTCTAACTATGAAGTTATTACTATGTTTTTCAACAGATAATCCCAGAGGATAGTGTGCCTCATTTGATGTATCAGAATGGTAGCCTTGATGTTTTGAACATACAACCAGGTCATCCTACGAATCTCAACTGTCCATACCGGATTTCTAAAAGAAGTGGAGACATGAAAATCAAAGAATGGAAAAAATGTATGGGCAGTCGCAAGGAGGTTCCTGGAAGCGAAAGGAAGCGAAGGGCAAAAATTGGAGACAGGATGATCTCCATTCTCCATAATGGAGAGTCGGGGTCTATATTGTTTTATGCTATTTTACCTTAAAGAGGGTATTTAGGTCCTACCTAATACTGATGATCATGTGCTAAGAACAATTAAGTAGGGTTGGTTCGATGACTATGAGGATGATGATCGTATGACTTGTTATTAATAACGAGTATCAGTTGTATGATGATGATTAGTAGGACTTGTTATTATGATGATGCATGATGCGGGCATGAAGAGTTATTATATATCAGTGGGTGATGAACATGGATTGGAATGAAGTGAAGGCAACAAGCATGTGGTGCATGTCGAAAGTAGTACTAATCCAAACTTGATCAAGTTAGGATTAATATTACTTTCGACATGCACCACATGTTGCCTTCACTTTAATCTAAGCCATGTTTAGGCATAGCAGTAGCGTTGGTAAATCAAGAACGAAAATAAGAGAGGACAGTTCTCTCTGTTAGCTAGCTTACACACCCTAAATTACCCCCTAAACCCTCCCCCCTTTAAAAAAAACAAAAACCCCAGCAACTGAAATGCTGACGTGTGGATGCCTTTTGGTCCCGGTTGGTGTCACCAACCGGGACCAAAGGCCATCCTGCCTGGGCTGGCCGCAGCGGCCACGTGGAGGCCAATCTGTCCCGGTTCGTGTAAGAACCGGGACTAAAGGATTAGGGCATTAGTAACGACCCTTTAGTCCCGGTTCAACAACCGGGACAAAAGGCCCTTACCAACCGGGACAGATGACCCTTTTTCTACTAGTGACGAAACTACCTCAAAGTTATCCTTTTTGATCGATCTATTCGAGAGTCCGTAGTAAAATAACACGAAGCTATTCTTTCTGTTCGATCTATCATAGAGTTCATACTAGAATAACACCTTAAGACAAAAATCATCCAAAACCCCTTGTCACCTAGATACTCCAATGTCACCTCAAGTATCCGTGGGTATGATTATACGATATGCAGCACACAATCTCAGATTCATCTATTCAACCAACACAAAGAACTTCAAAGAGTGCCCCAAAGTTTCTACCGGAGAGTCAAGACGAAAACGTGTGCCAACCCCTATGCATAAGTTCAGAATGTTACGGAACCCGCAAGTTGATCACCAAAACATACATCAAGTAGATCACATGAATATCCCATTGTCACCACAAATAAGCACATGCAAGACATACTTCAAGTGTTCTCAAATCCTTAAAGACTCAATCCGATAAGATAACTTCAAAGGGAAAACTCAATCCATTACAAAAGAGTAGAGGGGGAGAAATATCATAGGATCCAACTATAATAGCAAAGCTCGCGATACATCAAGATCGTGTCGAATCAAGAACACGAGAGAGAGAGAGATCAAACACATAGCTACTGGTACATACCCTCAGCCCCGAGGGTGAACTACTCCCTCCTCGTCATGGAGAGCGCCGGGATGATGAAGATGGCCACCGGTGAGGGATCCCCCCTCCGGCAGGGTGCCGGAACGGGTCTATATTGGTTTTCGGTGGATACAGAGGCTTGCGGCGGTGGAACTCCCGATCTAGGTTATTTTCTGGAGGTTTCTGTATTTATAGGAATTTTTGGCGTAGGTCTCACGTCA
>NC_057799.1:10822166-10851691 GCF_018294505.1 Triticum aestivum | reverse complement strand
GGGGGGGTGGACGCGCCCGCCACCCTCGTGGACGGCCCGAGACTCTTCTGGCCCAACTCTTTTACTCTGGGGTCTTCTTTTGGTCCACAAAAAATCTTCAAAAATTGGCACGTCAATTGGACTCCGTTTGGTATTCCTTTTCTGTAAAACTCAAAAACAAGGAAAAAACAGAAACTGGCACTGGGCTCTAGGTTAATAGGTTAGTCCCAAAAATCATATAAAATAGCATGTAAATGCATATAAAACATCCTAGATGGATAATATAATAGCATGGAACAATCAAAAATTATAGATACGTTGGAGACGTATCAAACATCCCCAAGCTTAATTCCTACTCGTCCTCGAGTAGGTAAATGATAAAAACAGAATTTTTGATGTGGAATGCTACCTAACATAATCTTCAATGTAATTTTCTTTATTGTGGCATGAATGTTCAGATCCGAAAGATTCAAGATAAAAGTTTAATATTGACATAAAAATAATAATTATTCAATCATACTAACTAAGCAATCATGTCTTCTCAAAATAACATGGCAAAGAAAGTTCATCCCTACAAAATCATATAGTTTGGTCATGCTCCATTTTCGTCACACGAGAATGCTCTCATCATGCACAACCCCGATGACAAGCCAAGCAATTGTTTCATACTTTAGTAATCTCAAACTTTTTTCAACTTTCACGCAATATATGAGCGTGAGCCATGGATATAGCACTATGGGTGGAATAGAGTATGATCATGGGGGTTATATGGAGAAGACAAAAAAGGAGAAAGTCTCACATTGACGCGGCTAATCAACGGGCTAGGGAGATGCCCATCAATTGATGTCAATGCAAGGAGTAGGGATTGCCATGCAACGGATTCACTAGAGCTATAAATGTATGAAAGCTCAACAAAAGAAACTAAATGGGTGTGCATCCAACTTGCTTGCTCACGAAGACCTAGGGCATTTGAGGAAGCCCATAGTCGGAATATACAAGCCAAGTTCTATAATGAAAAATTCCCACTAGTATATGTAGGTGACAAAATAAGAGACTCTCTATCACAAAGATAATCGTGCTACTTTGAAGCACAAGTGTGGAAAAAGGATAGTAGCATTGTCCCCTTTTTATTTTTATTTTTGGGCCTTCCTTTTTTTATTTGGCCTTTCCTTTTTTTATTTGGCCTTTTTTGGCCTTTCTTTTTTCTTTTTTTGGGACAATGCTCTATTAATGATGATCATCACACTTCTATTTATTTACAACTCAATGATTACAACTCGATACTAGAACAAAATATGACTCTATATGAGTGCCTCCGGCGGTGTACCGGGATGGGCAATGAATCAAGAGTGACATGTATGAAATAATATGCATGGTGGCCTTGCCACAAATACGATGTCAACTACATGATCATGCAAGGCAATATGACAATGATGAAGCGTGTCATAATAAATGAAACGGTGGAAAGTTGCATGGCAATATATCTCGGAATGGCTATGGAAATGCCATAATAGGTAGGTATGGTGGCTGTTTTGAGGAAGATATAAGGAGGTTTATGTGTGATAGAGCGTATCGTATCACGGGGTTTGGATGCACCGGTGAAGTTTGCATCAACTCTCAAGGTGAGAAAGGGCAATGCACGGTACCGAAGAGGCTAGCAATGATGGAAATGTGAGAGTGCGTATAATCTATGGACTCAACATTAGTCATAAAGAAATCACATACTTATTGCAAAAATCTACAAGTCATCAAAAACCAAGCACTACGCGCATGCTCCTAGGGGGATAGATTGGTAGGAAAAGACCATCGCTCGTCCCCGACCGTCACTCATAAGGATGACAGTCAAAGAACACCTCATGTTTCAAATTTGTCACACAACGGTTACCACACGTGCATGCTACGGGACTTGCAAACTTCAACACAAGTATTTATCAAATTCACAAATACTCAACTAGCCTGACTCTAATATCACCATCTTCATATCTCAAAACAATCATCAAGTATCAAACTTCTCTTAGTATTCAATGCACTTATATGAAAGTTTTTATTATATCCCTCTTGGATGCCTATCATATTAGGCCTAATTTCAAAACCAAAGCAAATTACCATGCTGTTTAAGACTCTCAAATTAATATAACTGAAGCATGAGAGTTCATCTACTTCTTCAAAATAAAACTACCGTCGTGCTCTAAAAGATATACGTGAAGCACTAGAGCAAACGACAAACTACTCCAAAAGATATAAGTGAAGATCACTGAGTAGTTGAATAATTATGTAACTATGTGAAGACTCTCTAACATTTAAGAATTTCAGATCTTGGTATTTTATTCAAACAGCAAGTAAAACAAAAGAAAATAAAATGACGCTCCAAGCAAAACACATATCATGTGGTGAATAAAAATATAGCTCCAAGTAAAGTTACCGATGAACGAAGACGAAAGAGGGGATGCCATCCGGGGCATCCCCAAGCTTAGGCTTTTGGTTGTCCTTGAATTTTAACCTGGGGTGCCTTGGGCATCCCCAAGCTTAGGCTCTTGCCACTCCTTATTCCATAGTCCATCGAATCTTTACCCAAAACTTGAAAACTTCACAACACAAAACTTAACAGAAAACTCGTAAGCTCCGTTAGTATAAGAAAATAAATCACCACTTAGTTACTGTTATGAACTCATTATAAATTCATATTTGTGTAATATATACTGTATTCCAACTTCTCTATGGTTCATACCCTCCGATATTACTCATAGATTCATCAAAATAAGCAAACAACACATAGAAAACAGAATCTGTCAAAAACAGAACAGTCTATAGTAATCTGTATCACACGTATACTTCTGCACCTCCAAAAATTCTGAAATAAATTTGTGGACTTGAGGAATTTGTCTATTAATAATCTGCAAAAAGAATCAACCTAAAAGCACTCTGCCGTAAAAAATGGCAGCTAATCTCGTGAGCGCAAAAGTTTCTGTTTTTTACAGCAAGATCGCAAAGACTTCACCCAAGTCTTCCCAAAGGTTCTACTTGGTACAAACACTAATTAAAACATAAAACCACATCTAACCATAGGCTAGATGAATTATTTATTACTAAACAGGAGCAAAAATTAAAGAACAAAAATAAAATTGGGTTGCCTCCCAACAAGCGCTAACGCTTAACGCCCCTAGCTAGGCATGTTGATTTCAATGATGCTCACATAAAAGATAAGAATTGAAACATAAAAAGAGCATCATGAAGAATATGACTAGCACATTTAAGTCTAACCCACATCCTATGCATAGGGATTTTGTGAGCAAACAACTTATGGGAACAATAATCAACTAGCATAGGAAGGCAAAACAAGCATAACTTCAAGATTTTCAACACATAGAGAGGAAACTTGATATTATTGCAATATGTAGAAGCATATGATCCTCTCTCATAATAATTTCCGGTAGCATCATGAATGAATTCAACCATATAACCAGCACATAAAGCATTCTTTTCATGATCTAGTTGCATAGAAATTTACTACTCTCCACATAAGCAAATTTATTCTCATCAATAGTAGTGGGAGCAAACTCAACAAAATAACAATCATCTGAAGCATAATCCAATTGAAAATTAAAATCTTGATGAGAAGTTTCATGGTTATGTTTATTCTTTATGGCATACGTGCCATCACCATAATCATCATAAATAGGAGGCATGCTTTCATCATAATAAATTTGCTCATCAAAACTTGGGGGACAAAAAAATATCATCTTCATCAAACATAGCATCCCCAAGCTTGTGGCTTTGCATATCATTAGCATCATGGCTATTCAAAGAATTCATATTAACAACATTGCAATCATGCTCATCATTCACATATTTTATGCCAAGCATTCTATGTAATTCTTCTTCTAGTACTTTAGCAGAATTTTCCTTCCCATCATTTCCACGAAAAACATTAAAAAGATGAAGCATATGAGGCACCCTTAATTCCATTTTTTTGTAGTTTTCTTTTATAGACTAAACTAGTGATAAAACAAGAAATAAAAAGATTCGATTGCAAGATCTAAAGATATACCTTCAAGCACTCACCTCCCCGGCAACGGCGCCAGAAACTGCTTGATGTCTACTACACAACCTTCTTCTTGTAGACGTTGTTGGGCCTCCAAGTGCAAAGGTTTGTAGGACAGTAGCAAATTTCCCTCAAGTGGATGACCTAAGGTTTATCAATCCGTGGGAGGCATAGGATGAAGATGGTGTCTCTGAAGCAACCCTGCAACCAAATAAAAAAGAGTCTCTTGTGTCCCCAACACACCCAATACAATGGTAAATTGTATAGGTGCACTAGTTCGGCGAAGGGATGGTGATACAAGTGCAATATGGATGGTAGATATAGGGTTTTTTAATCTGAATTTATAAAAACAGCAAGTTAACAAGCGATAAAAGTGAGCGTAGATGGTATTGCAATGCGTTGAAACAAGGCCTAGGGTTCATACTTTCACTAGTGCAAGTTCTCTCAACAATAATAACATAATTGGATCATATAACTATCCCTCAACATGCAACAAAGAGTCACTCCAAAGTCACTAATAGCGGAGAACAAACGAAGAGATTATTGTAGGGTACGAAACCACCTCAAAGTTATCCTTTCTGATCGATCTATTCAAGAGTCCGTAGTAAAATAACACAAAGCTATTCTTTCCATTCGATCGATAATAGAGTTCATACTAGAATAACACCTTAACACACAAATCAACAAAAACCCTAATGTCACCTAGATACTCCAATGTCACCTCAAGTATCCGTGGGTATGATTATACGATATGCATCACACAATCTCAGATTCATCTACTCAACCAACACAAAGAACTTCAGAGAGTGCCCCAAAGTTTCTACCGGAGAGTCAAGACGAAAATGTGTGCAACCCCTATGCATAAGTTCACAATGTTACGGAACCCGCAAGTTGATCACCAAAACATACATCAAGTAGATCACATGAATATCCCATTGTCACCACAGATAAGCACATGCAAGACATACATCAAGTGTTCTCAAATCCTTAAAGACTCAATCCGATAAGATAACTTCAAAGGTAAAACTCAATCCATTACAAGAGAGTAGAGGGGGAGAAACATCATAGGATCCAACTATAATAGCAAAGCTCGCGATACATCAAGATCGTGTCGAATCAAGAACACGAGATAGAGAGAGATCAAACACATAGCTACTGGTACAGACCCTCAGCCCCGAGGGTGAACTACTCCCTCCTCGTCATGGAGAGCGCCGGGATGATGAAGATGGCCACCGGTGAGCGATCCCCCTCCGGCAGGGTGCCAGAACGGGTCTAGATTAGTTTTCGGTGGATACAGAGGCTTGCGGCGGCGGAACTCCCAATCTAGGTTATTTTCTGGAGGTTTCTGTATTTACAGGAATTTTTGGCGTAGGTCTCACATCAAGAAGGTGCCTGAGTCGTCCACGAGGTAGGCCCACGCGCCCGGGGGGGACGTGCCCCCACCCTCGTGGACTGCCCGGGACTCTTCTGGCCCAACTCTTTTACTCCGGGGTCTTCTTTTGGACCACAAAATATTGTCAAAAATTGGCACGTCAATTGGACTCCGTTTGGTATTCCTTTTCTGTAAAACTCAAAAACGAGGAAAAAACAGAAACTGGCACTGGGCTCTAGGTTAATAGGTTAGTCCCAAAAATCATATAAAATAGCATATAAATGCATATAAAACATCCTAGATGGATAATATAATAGCATGGAATAATAAAAAATTATAGATACGTTGGAATCGATTTCTTCCGACCAACCATCAGTGTCGAAAGAAAGGCAAGCATTTCAAAGGCGAGGTAGATCACCGGAAGAAGCCCGCCATGCGTACCGGTGATCACGTTCTTGCTATGGTCAATGATTTACAGGTAATCTTTGGAAAGGGTCCCGGCGGACTATCTTTTCCGAATGACGCTGAGGGACGCGCACCCATGTGGAAGAATAAATCTATATTTTGGGACCAACCCTACTGGAAACACCTAGAAGTCCGCTCTTCAATTGACGTGATGCATGTGAAGAAGAACCTTTGCGTGAACGTGCTAGGCTTCTTGGGCATGTATGGGAAGACAAAAGATACATCGGAGGCACGGGAGGACCTGCAACATTTGCACGAAAAAGATGGCATGCCTCCAAAGCAGTATGAAGGTCCTGCCAGCTACGCTCTTACCCAAGAAGAGAAGGAAATCTTCTTTGAATGCCTGCTCAGTATGAAGGTCCCGTCTAGCTTCTCGTCGAATATAAAGGTAATAATAAATATGGCACAGAAAAAGTTCCAGATCCTAAAGTCTTATGACTGCCACATCATTATGATGCAACTGCTTCCGGTTGCATTGAGTGGGCTTCTACCGGAAAATGTTCGATTAGCCATTGTGAAGCTATGTGCATTCCTCAATGCAATCTCTCAGAAGGTGATCGATCCAAAAATCCTACCAAGGTTAAGGAGTGATGTGGCGCAATGTCTTGTCAGTTTCGAGCTGGTGTTCCCACCATTCTTCTTCAATATCATGACGCATGTCCTAGTTCATCTAGTCGACGAGATTGTCGTTCTGGGCCCCATATTTCTTGACAATATGTTCCCCCTTGAGATGTTCATGGGAGTCCTAAAGAAATATGTCTGTAACCGCGCTAGGCCAGAAGGAAGCATCTCCATGGGCCATCAAACAGAGGATGTCATTGGGTTTTGTGTTGACTTCATTCCTGACCTTAAGAAGATTGGTCTCCCTCAATCGCGGTATGAGGGGAGACTGACTGGAAAAGGCACTCTAGGAGGGGACTCAATAATATGTAGGGACGGGCATTCTTGGTCTCAAGCACACCACACAGTTCTACAGAACTCTACCTTGGTGACCGCGTATGTCGATAAACACAAGAACATTCTGCGCTCCAAACACCCGGAGCAGTGTGACGACTGGATTACATGTGAACACATCAGGACTTTCGGCAGTTGGTTGGAAACACGTCTCAGAGGTGACAACACTGTTTCTGATGAGCTGTACTCATTGTCCAGGGGACCATCTTCGACTGTATTGACTTACAAAGGATACGAGATAAATGGGAATACATTTTACACGTTCGCCCAAGATCAAAAGAGCACCAACCAAAACAGCGGTGTCCGCTTTGATGCTGCAACCAAGAGGGGAAAGGACACATATTATGATTACATAGTTGACATATGGGAACTTGACTACGGACATGATTTTAAGGTCCCTTTGTTTCAGTGCAAATGGGTCAATCTGTCAGGAGGCGGGGTACAGGTAAACCCTCAGTACGGAATGATAACAGCGGATCTGAACAATCTTGGCTACACAGACAAACTATTTGTCCTAGCCAATGATGCGGCGCATGTTTTCTATGTGAATGACATGTCTACCAAACTAAGAAAAAGAAAAGATAAGGAAGCGAATACATCATACGATGAGCCAAAGAGCCACATAGTTCTTTCAGGAAAAAGAGACATCATGGCATTGGAGGGCAAGTGATAAGGACCGAACCTCGATAGCGAGTTTTGATCTGTTGTTGCGGCCCGATCTTTCACGGTACTCCACCTCTAGTAGCAGTACCCTCTCGCCCGCGCACGCGATGCACACGTAGTAGAGGGTTTTGAACCTTGCGGCTCAGCACGAGAGAAACAATCTGGACGACGGCACCTCACGCGCAAAACAATTTCGTCACAGAAATCGCAACAAAGAGGTTTTCTAAAGTTACCTCAAAAACTTAATACGGGTGTCTACCCTCGAAAACACATCTGTTTATTTCATCTCAAAAATAACCTAACCTTTACATCCACGCACCATGGCTTTAAATAACGACTTGACCCGGGCCTAGCCCCTCACGCACGCACATGGCTTTGAAAATAAAATAAACTAGTGTTAAAATAAAAGACTCCAATCCTTTTACATCTTAGATTGGATTTTCTAGCTAACAGACCGCAAAATATCGAAGGAGGACCCCAGCCCGTGCCCTTCAATGACATAAAATCTCGTAGCAGCCTCGAAGTCTTGCCAAGTTGAGAAACCTTCTTTGTACGTGGAACTGGCCAGAATAGAAATAAATATTTTTCCTTGACGTTGTTGACTGAGCCAAATATGTCACATCTGGCTTGTTACTTTACATCAACGTAGGTTACGTTCTCTTTCCAAATATTAATGAACGTTGATTTCTCCTTGCCAAAACGAGCTTGATGAACATTGCATGCATAGCTCCTGTCTTTATTTAGCACGTCACCTTGCATGTAATTATTCTCTTTTAATACTTGCTCGTCCAGAGACGTTTCTTTCTTTAACGAATTGACATCCGATTGTATTTTGTGAACATCAACAACACTTGCATCCGCCATATCATCAGCTGCAACCACCATAGTTAAATTACCCATGGTCGTGTCAGCAAGACAGACATGTCTGAAGATTATGAAAAGTTTTATGAAATTCCTCCCTTCAAAGTCAAGGCTGACACAAGCACCCTGATAAACGATGAAGATTATCCCTGGTTACGGCCCAATAAGTAAAGAACACAATCGAAGAAAAAGTGAAGACTTTCTCTCCACAACTATTATGATGATGCCTTTGATCTAGAATATCACTGCAGTTACATGTGAAGAAATGAAATGCCTTTTGTAACAGATGAGTTTTCGTCCGAAATCGTGATACTTCGAACGAGATTGTCCATTTTGTACACGAAGTGCATCCAGTTTTCGTCGTAACCCTCTCAACTTTTTAGCACATGCTATGTGGGTGAAATGATGATACCATGCGAACTTTCCACCTTTTCAGAGTTTATTTGAGTGTTTTTAAGTTTCAAGGTCATATAGCTCAAAAAAATCAGTAAATGCATGAAAGATAACAAATGAAGTCAGAAAGGGTTGAAAATTGATGATGTGGCTTTGAATGATGCATTTTGAACACACAAAAAGATTGGAGTTCAAATAAGTTCAAAAAAAATGAAATCCCTTTGTAACAGATGAGTTTTCGTCCGAAACCCTGATACTTCAAAAGAGATTTTACATTTTGTACACGAAGTGCATCCAGTTTTTGCCGTAACCCACTCAACTTTTTAGCACATGCTATGTGGGGGGAATGATGATACTATTCCAACTTTCAACCTTTTCATAGTTCATTTGTAGTGCTTTTCAATTTCAGGGTCATATAGCTCAAAAAATCAGTAAATGCATGAAAAATAACAAATGAAGTCAGAAATGGCTGAAAATGAAGTCCCTTTGTAACAGATTAGTTTTCGTCCGAAACCCTGATACTTCTAAAGAGATTGTCCATTTTGTACATGAAGTGCATCCAGTTTTTGCTATAACCCTCTCAACTTTTTAGCACATGCTATGTGGGTGAAATGATGATACCATGCCAATTTTTAACCTCTTCAGAGTTCGTTCGAAGTGTTTTTCAATTTCAGGGTTATTTAACTCAAAGAATGAACTAATATAAAAAAGAATGAACTAGATAACTTTTATGAAACTCTAAAAGCAAAAATAATGAACTAAAAGAATGAATTAGAAAACTTTAATGAAACTCTAATAGCAAAACGAATGAACTAGAAAAATTTAATGAAACTCTAATATCAAAAGGAATCACTGAAAAACTGTAAATTGAATATAATGATAAAACACAGTAATATTAAATAGCAGGAAAAAGAATCACTCAAAAATCTATTTTTATAGTACTAGCACATATGCCCGTGCGTTGCAACGGAAGAGTTAGTTGGTGTGTTCACAAAAAGGCATCTGCATTGGTGAACGGCAGAGCGAGGAGTCACGGTCTTCTCGTGGGTCATGTGTGGCAGGCAAGATCTTGGTGTTTGTGGGAATGGTCAGCTTGGCAGTGGCCGCCAAACTTGTGCCTGACTTTTTTCCTCCGAGTCCGCCTTCATCTCGACGGTGTTCCCTATGTTGTCGCTCGGTGATCCCGGAGGTTGTATAGTGGTGATTCGGCCGGTTGTGGTTGGCTCCTTATTTGGTGATGGCGTCGGCGACCTTCGGGGCATGGTCGTACGGTCTAGGTTTTGTTGAAGATGGTGAGTAGTCCGACTCTCTTCTCCGACGGCATTGTGCGAAGACTTCCAGTTTGCAGTCTGGCGAGCACGGGGATGATCTTGGGCCGACGATTCAAAGAGTTTCGGCCTCGTCGATCGACGACGGGTTACTCAATCGGCTCACAACGTTGCTTCAACTATGGTGCTTCGGAGTACCTGGTGTGTCGGGTTGCTTGTCTTCCGTGTGCTCAATGTCTTTCGGCAGAGACGATTGTCAGCGATGAACTTCGAAGAAGATGTGTGCAGGCGCGTTAAAAGACATTATTATTATTTTGTTTTTAGGAGGTTCTTTTGCACAAAGTTTCTAAAACACGTGTGTTTCCGGGTCCTTTTGTTGAGCTTTTAGTGTATGCGCTACATTTGCTCTGTCCAATTAATATGTGTGTTTTTTTTAGATCCATCTATTCATGAACCCGCAGTCCCGCTGTTTGTCTAAGATAGTTTTGGTATGATTTTTGTACAGCAATTATGATCAACACCATCCATGAATGCAGTCCCGTTAATTGTTGGACACCTGGAATTAATTGCACATTTTCAACACATAATAATCCGGCATATTGCGTTTTGAATAGCCAATTAACCCGCCATGCAGCATCCCGCATATGAGAGAGCCAATTAGCCATGTGTGCCGCATGCAAGCCCTCTCTTTTGCAGCAGGCTCTCTTTTCTTTAGACCATCCCACGATTTACTCTATCCGTCATATTCCTCTCCCTTTTAAGGCTCTCTTTTCTTTCCATGAGACCACAATTTCCTTTCTTTTACCCAGCATATCCTTTTTTATTTTGTTTTTAACGCTCTCTTTTCTTTACATGTGCCCACAATTTCCTTTCTTTTACCTAGAATATCCTTTTTTATTTTGGCACGTATCTGCTCACACAATTTCCAACTAACATATCTGTTTTTTTCATTGACACGTGCCCAAAATTTCCTTTAATTCGCGCCAACACCACGGCATAATTTATGGAGTCTCTCTTTTTTTCTTGATGATTGCCAAGACAGCTTCCTTATTTTTGGATAATCCAAGGACATATAAAATGTGATAGGGTTCTGTATAAAGAAGAGAGGTGTCCATCAACGTAGGTACTTCAGGTCTTGGGATCAATCCTTGTGGCATCTATATGCTTTTTTCGCTGCTTCTCCGTCCGACGGCAATAAAATTGACTGGCCCATCAGATGTACCATGGCCCAAGGCCCAGGAGACAGATCAAAATGTTCGTGCGTGCGTGGCCCAGGCGGCCGATCAAAGGTTCGTGCGTACGTTGTCGGGAATTTTTATAGACCGAAAGAAAAATAGATCTATTTTTAGATCTCATCCGTTAATCTATATGCGTGACATAAAATCAATGGATATAAAGGCATGACGTATGGAGAACTATGAAAGCCTCCGTCTTGTAATATTAGGTACAGAAAGTTATTCATAAACTAGTGATTCACACAAATTTCAAAAAATTCAAATTTAAACTATTCAAATTGGAAAACTAATGGCACTAAAAGAAATTTTATAATTTTTGTGACCTAAAAGCAAAAAGAATCACTGAAAAACTGTAAGTAGAAACAAAAGAAAATAAATAAAGCAGGCGGTTACAAAACCCGGGAGAGGAAGAGGAAACTGGAGCAGAGCGAACTACAGAAGCTGAATGGAAGGGTATGAAAGCTAGACGAAGAAGTTGAGAGCCAGCGAGGTGTTGGAGCAACCCCAGAAGCTACCCCGCCATCTCAGCGGAGAAGCAGCGTGGCTTCCACCGAGCTCGTTCAACAGCCTGACTTCACGGCTCCTAGCTACCCCGTGGATGCTATCACGGAGGCTCAACATTGCCAGCTTACGACGCAATGCCAGAACCTCAAAGTCAAGGCGGCTGTTGGCTGTGTTGCACCTTCGGAACCCAACGCAACTTTTCACAGCCATCCGATTCCACAAGGCTATGATGTTGTTATGGTGGATGAAATAACAGAGGGATTTGAGGAGCTCGAGCTTGACCACCCTACAGGTCAAGGGGAGACTCAGCTGGGTCTTGCTCTGAAGACTCCATGTCCATGGCGGAAGGAGCACATCAAGCTTCCGAACTGGATGCCTCCGCCTCCTCCGGCGAGTTAGGGCACTCACTAGTAGAAAAAGGGCCATTTGTCCCGGTTCATAAGGCCCATTTGTCCCGGTTCAGGAACCAGGACTAAAGGGTCGATACTAAAGCCCTAAACCTTTAGTCCCGGTTCTTATACCAACCGGGACAGATGGGGCTCCACGTGGCCGCTGCAGCTTGCCTTGGCAGGGGGGCCTTTTGTCCCGGTTGGTAGCACCAACCGGGACCAATAAGCTACCACACGTCAGCAGTTTAGGGGCTAGGGTTTTTTTCTGAAGGGGGAGGGGGTGGGGGTTTTGGAGGGTTTTGTAGGGTTAATTTAGGTGTTTCATATATTGTGTGAGGTAGCTAATTATTAATAGAGAGAAGTGTCCTCTCTTATCTTTGTGCTTGGTCGACGCTACGTACTATACGTATAGAGAGGACTCAACACGCTAGCTAGTAAGAAAATGAAGGAAACCATTAAGTACAGAACATCGTCATGAACATATGCATACAGAGAGAAGTGATATCGACCTCTCCTTCTCTGAGAGATTGGTCGAACAACGAGTTTTTGTATATCTATCCGACGCTACTGGCTACATATATACAGTATAAGATCTCTTACAATCCCCTAACATTTGAACTCAACTTCCACATGGTATTCTCCGGCTTTATTGATGACCTGATCAAGAAAGAATCCCGCCAATTCCTTTTGAATTGCTTTCATGCGATCTTGTTCTAGGAGTTCATCCCGCATCTGCCACATCTAATTTGAAGAAGGGGGTCAATATATATATATATGAATGAAACTCAACACAAATGATGGTAATAAAATGAAACTGTGAATATTATTGCTTACGCACATCATATTGTGTTTTAGAGTAGCCCCGCTTATTCTTGGCCGTCCTGTTGTAGATGAACTCGCAGACGTAGTATCCAGAGTAATCATTCCCTTGTTCCTGCCACAAGCACTTTACGAGAAATAGATGTCAATCAAACTGTTAATGAAGCATTATAAATGCATTGATGAAAGTAGCTAGAATCAACGGGAGATGCTCGGAACTAGCTAGCTAGTAGTACTTACTTTCGGGTATGTAAATCGCAGCTCCCCCGGTAGTCCCGGAGCTTGTGCGGTGAATAGTTTCCAAACCCTGCGAGACAAAGAAAACAATTACTTGATATCAGGAAATGAACAAAAAGTTGCCGATATGGTGCGATAATGATCGATTGAACTTACTTCTTGAGCATTTTAGTCATGTCCGCATATTCCTCGGGATCTTTTTGTCTCGAGTCTAAGACGGTTACTAGTCCCTGGTCAAGCTTGATCTCTCGGAGAATATAATGGAGGCTGCGCACGCATGCATAACTCATCAATTACATTACTATAACCTCGAGTAGTAAGGGAAACCGAATATGCACAAGACAGTAGCACTCACTTGAAGTTGTAAGGAAAGAGTATTTTAACTTTGTTTTGATTTTGAAGCAACGATTTGAGCAAGTTGGCCTCAGTGTCTTTGGCATGAATTTTAACCGTAAATTCATCTATGAGATTTGTGTTAATGAACCCAATATCATAGATTTCTTCTTTTCTGCATTCGACGATCTTCAATCTGCATAATATAGTGAGGATAATCATATATACATGCAATGAAAGAGCTGAGCTATATATAGAGACTTAATGACAGAAGTAGTACTTACAGACAGTAACAAGTGACCGTTAATTTATCGAGGGCCTTTCGATTGAAAAACTGGAAGAACTCCTCAAATGGAAGACTCAACAGTTCAATTCCAACGAGGTCGTGGTCCTCTTTAACTCTCAGCGTGAAAGTATCCTTCCCCCCAGACTCTCTGCAGGTTTTCATGTACCAATCATGGAATCTTCGCATCATCGTTGTTAGAGATCTTTCATCTTTGACGAGAGGCTTCCCGTAATTGTATTTGTGTTCGTCCACCTCCATTGTATCATAATGTACATCGTCGGGAAGGTAATCTCCAAGATTGGTACCGGGCAAAATCTCTGCATGATTAACGACGATATCGCTAGACACCTTGAGCGGGGGGCACGATTGGTTCGCTTGTTCGCCGAGCTAGGCAATTTTTTCCCAGCTCGTCATTCTGCTAACCTTCGATCACTGATAGTACTTCCCGACTGCTCCGTTTTGATATATGACCTTTCAATAATGCGCTCATAGTTGTTTTCCGGCGGAGATGGTGGTGGTTTCTTCAAGGCATCGATAGTGCGCTTTGCTTTCACCGGATCTATCTTCTCCTCCGGAGGTGGATGTCTCTTTGCTTTCACCGCTTCAAAGAAGTCCCTCACTTCGGCTTCCACGATCTTTGTGGTTTCCTCCATGGTCCTCTCGCATGGTAACTTCTCTAGAGGCTTGAGAGATGGACCGAATCTGTATTGCCTCCCGCCTCTAGCTGTACTGCTACACGCCGGAGCAGACGGAGCGGCCGCGGCTATCTTCTTTCCTTACTTATGAGGCGGAGGAGAAGGACTACGACGCGCCGGAGCAGCCGGAGCGGCGGCGGGTCTCTTCCGCCCTTGCTGACGAGGCGGAGAAGGAAGGAGGCTGGCTGATCGGACGCGCCAGCGCAGGCGGAGAAGGAGGCGGAGTGCCGCCATGCGCCTGAGAAGGAGGCAGAGTGCCTTGATCACTCGCCGGAGGAGGAGGCTGATACGTCTCCAACGTATCTATAATTTTTTATAGTTCCATGCTATTATATTATCTGTTTTGGATGTAATATGGGCTTTATTATGCACTTTTATACTATTTTTTGGACTAACCTACTAACCGGAGGCCGAGTGCAAATTGCTGTTTTTTTGCCTATTTCAGTGTTTCACAGAAAAGGAATATCAAACGGAGTCCAAACGGAATAAAACCTTCGGGAGAATTGTTTTTGGAATAAACGCAATCCAAGAGACTTGGAGTGGACGTCAAGAAAGCAACGAGGCGGCCACGAGGTAGGAGGGCGCACCCAGGGGGAGTAGGCGCGCTCCCACCCTCGTGGGCCCCTCGTGGCTCCACCGACCTACTTCCTTTGCCTATATGTACTCTTATACCTTGGAAATATCCAGGAGCACCACGAAACACTTTTTCCACCGCCGCAACCTTCTGTACCCGTGAGATCCCATCTTGGGGCCTTTTCCGGTGCTCCGCCGGAGGGGGAATCGATCACGGAGGGCTTCTACATCAACACCATAGCCTCTCCATGATGTGTGAGTAGTTTACCACAACCTTCGGGTCCATAGTTATTAGCTAGATGGCTTCTTCTCTCTCTTTGGATCTCAATACATAGTTCTCCTCGATTCTCTTGGAGATCTATTCGATGGATTACTTTTTGCGGTATGTTTGTCGAGATCCGATGAATTGTGGGTTTATGATCAATATTATCTATGAACAATATTTGATTCTTCTCTGAATTCTTATATGTATGATTTGATATCTTTGCAAGTCTCTTCGAATTATCAGTTTGGTTTGGCCTACTAGATTGATCTTTCTTGCAATGGGAGAAGTGCTTAGCTTTGGGTTCAATCTTGCGGTGTCCTTTCCCACTGACAGCAGGGGCAGCAAGGCACGTATTGTATTGTTGCCATCGAGGATAAAAAGATGGGGGTTTATATCATATTGCTTGAGTTTATCCCTCTACATCATGTCATCTTGCCTAATGCGTTACTCTGTTCTTATGAACTTAATACTCTAGATGCATGCTGGATAGCGGTCGATGTGTGGAGTAATATTAGTAGATCCAGAATCGTTTCGGTCGACTTGTCGCGGACGTGATGCCTATATACATGATCATGCCTAGATATTCCCATAACTACGCGCTTTTCTATCAATTGCTCGACATTAATTTATTCACCCACCGTAAAATATGCTATCTTGAGAGAAGCCACAAGTGAAACCTATGGCCCCCGGGTCTATCTTCCATGATATAAGTTTCCGATCTATTTTATTTTGCAATCTTTACTTTGCAATTTATACCATAAAAATACCAAAAATATTTATCTTATTATCTCTCTCAGATCTCACTTTTGCAAGTGGCTGTGAAGGGATTGACAAACCCTTTATCGCGTTGGTTGCAAGGTTCTTATTTGTTTGTGCAGGTACGAGGGATTTGCGTGTAGTCTCCTACTGGATTGATACCTTGGTTCTCAAAAACTGAGGGAAATACTTACGCTTCTTTGCTGCATCACCCTTTCCTCTTCAAGGGAAAACCAACACATGCTCAAGAGGTAGCGAGAAGGATTTCTGGCGCCGTTGCCAGGGAGATCTACGCACAAGTCAAGACATACCAAGTACCCATCACAAACTCTTATCCCTCGCATTACATTATTTGCCATTCGCCTCTCATTTTCCTCTCCCCCACTTCACCCTTGCCGTTTTATTTTCCCTTTTTCCGTTCGTCTCTTTTTGCTTGCTCCTTGTTTGCTTGTGTGTTGGATTGATTGCTTGTCACAATGGCTCAACACAATACCAAATTGTGTGACTTTTCCATTACCAACAACAATGATTTTCTTAGCACTCCGATTGCTCCTATTATCGATGTTGAATCTTGTGAAATTAATGTTGCTTTGTTGAATATTTTCATGAAAGATCAATTCTCTAGATTTCCTAGTGAAGATGTCGCTACACATCTAAACAACTTTGTTGATTTGTGCGATATGCAAAAGAAGAAAGATGTGGATAATAATATTGTCAAATTGAAGCTATTTCTGTTTTCCCTTAGAGATCGTGCTAAAACTTGGTTCTCTTCTTTGCCTAAAAATAGTATTGATTCATGGAATAAGTGCAAAGATGCTTTTATCTCTAAGTATTTTGCGTTTGCTAAGATCATCTCTCTTAGAAACGATATTATGAATTTTAAGCAACTTGATCATGAGCATGTTGCACAAGCTTGGGAGAGGATGAAATTAATGATACGTAATTTCCCTACACATGGTTTGAATTTATGGATGATTATACAAAAAATTTATGCCGGATTGAATTTTGCTTCTAGAAATCTTTTAGATTCGGTCGCGGGAGGCACTTTTATGGAAATCACTTTAGGAGAAGCTATTAAACTCCTAGATAATATTATGGTTAATTATTCTCGATGGCACACCGAAAGATCTACTAGTAAAAAGGTTCATGCAATTGAAGAGATTAATGTTTTGAGTGGAAAGATGGATGAACTTATGAAATTGTTTGCTAACAAGAGTGTTTCTTCCGATCCTAATGATATGCCTTTGTCCACTTTTCTTGAGAATAATAATGAATCAATGGATGTGAATTTTGTTGGTAGGAACAATTTTGGTAACAACGCGTATAGAGGAAACTTCAATTCTAGGCCGTTCCCTAGTAATTCCTCTAATAATTCTAGTAATTCCTACAACAACTCTTATGGAAATTTTAATAAGATGCCCTCTGATTTTGAGACTAGTGTTAAAGAATTTATGATTTCGCAAAAGAATTTCAATGCTTTGCTTGAAGAAAAATTGCCTAAGATTGATGAGTTGGCTAGGAACGTGGATAGAATTTCTCTTGATGTTGATTCTTTGAAACTTAGATCTATTCCACCTAAGCATGATATCAATGAGTCTCTCAAAGCCATGAGAATTTCCATTGATGAGTGCAAAGAAAGAACCGCTAGGATACATGCTAAAAAGATTGCTTTGTGAAAGCGTGTTCTTCTGGTTTTCACGATAATAAGGATGAAGATCTAAAAGTGATTGATGTGTCTCCTATTAAATCTTTGTTTTCCAATATGAATCTTGATAAAGATGGGACTGGAGATGAGTCAACTTTAGTTAAAAGGCGTCCCAATGATTTGGAGTTTTTAGATCTTGATGCAAAAATTGGTAAAAGCGGGATTGAAGAGATCAAAACTTTACATAGCAATGAACCCACATTTTGGATTTCAGGAATTTAATTATGATAATTGCACTTTAATGGATTGTATTTCCTTGTTGCAATCTGTGCTAAACTCTCATCATGCTTATAGTCAAAATAAAGCTTTTACCAAACATATTGTTGATGCTTTAATGCAATCTTATGAAGAAAAAATTGAATTAGAAGTTTCTATCCCTAGAAAACTTTATGATTAGTGGGAACGTACTATTAAAATTAAGATTAAAGATCATGAATGTTATGCTTTGTGTGATTTGGGTGCTAGTGCTTCCATGATTCCTAAAACTTTGTGTGATGTGCTAGGTTTCCATGAATTTGATGATTGTTCTTTAAATTTGCACCTTGCAGATTCCACCATTAAGAAACCTATGGGAATGATTAATGATGTTCTTATTGTTGCAAATAGGAATTATGTGCCCGTAGATTTCATTGTTCTTGATATAGAATGCAATCCTTCATGTCCTATTATTCTTGGTAGACCTTTCCTTAGAACGATTGGTGCAATTATTGATATGAAAGAAGGAAATATTAGATTCCAATTTCCATAAAGGAAAGACATGGAACACTTTCCTAGGAAGAAAATTAAATTACCTTATGAATCTATTATGAGGGCCACTTATGATTTGCATACCAAATATGATAATACCTAGATCTATCCTTGTCTTTATGCCTAGCAAGGTGCGTTAAACGATAGCGCTTGTTGGGAGGCAACCCAATTTTATTTTTGTTCCTCGCTTTTTGTTCCTGTTTACTCATAAATATTTCATCTAGCCTCTGGTTAGATGTGGTTTTATGTTTTAATTAGTGTTTGTGCCAAGTAAAACCTATAGGATCTTCTTGGGTGATAATTATTTGATCTTGCTGAAAAAGTCAGAAACTTTCTGCTCACGAAAACAATTGTTAAAAATCACCAGAAAGTGATAAAATACTGATTCCAATTGGAGCATATCAATAATCCAATTATCTAGGTTTTCTTATTTTGGTAAAGTTTTCTGAGTTACAGAAGTTTTCTTTTGATACAGATTACTACAGACTGTTCTGCTTTTGACAGATTCTGTTTTTCGTGTGTTGTTTGCTTATTTTGATGAATCTATGGCTAGTATCGTGGGGTATGAACCATAGAGTAGTTGGAATACAGTAGGTTGAATACCAATATAAATAAATAAAGAGTTCATTATAGTACCTTGAAGTGGTGGTTTGTTTTATTTCTCTAACGGAGCTCATGAGATTTTCTGTTAAGTTTTGTGTTGTGAAGTTTTCAAGTTTTTGGGTAAAGATTTGATGGATTTTGGAACAAGGAGTGGCAAGAGCCTAAGCTTGGGGATGCCCAAGGCACCCCAAGGTCAAATTCAAGGACAACCAAAAGCCTAAGATTTTGGATGCCCCGGAAGGCATCCCCTCTTTCGTCTTCGTCTATCGGTAACTTTACTTGAGACTATATTTTTATTCACCACATGATGTGTGTTTTGCTTGAGCGTCTTGTATGATTTGAGTCTTTGCTTTTTAGTTTACCACAATCATCCTTACTGTACACACCTTTTGGAGATACACACATGAATCGGAATTTATTAGAATACTCTATGTGCTTCACTTATATCTTTTGAGCTAGATAAATTTTGCTCTAGTGCTTCGCTTATATCTTTTTAGAGCACGGTGGTGGTTTTATTTTGTAGAAATTATTGATCTCGCATGCTTCACTTATATTATTTTGAGAGTCTTTTAGAAAAACATGGTAATTTGCTTTGGTTAAAATTTTAGTCCTAAAGTGATGAGCATCCAAGATAGGTATAATAAAAACTATCATATAAAGTGCATTGAATACTATGAGAAGTTTGATTCTTTATGATTGTTTTGAGATATGAAGATGGTGATATTAGAGTCATGCTAGTTGAGTAGTTGTGAATTTGAGAAATACTTGTGTTGAAGTTTGTGATTCCCGTAGCATGCACGTATGTTGAACGTTATGTGATGAAGTCGGAGCGTGATTTATTTATTGATTGTCTTCCTTATGAGTGGCGGTCTGGGACGAGCGATGGTCTTTTCCTACCAATCTATCCCCCTAGGAGCATGCGCGTAGTACTTCGTTTCAATAACTAATAGATTTTTGCAATAAGTATGTGAGTTCTTTATGACTAATGTTGAGTCCGTGGATTATACGCACACTCACCCTTCCACCATTGCTAGCCTCTCTAATACCGCGCACCTTTCGCCGGTATCATACACCCACCATATACTTTCCTCAAAACAGCCACCATACCTACCTATTATGGCATTTCCATAGCCATTCCGAGATATATTGCCATGCAACTTTCCATCGTTCCGTTTATAATGACACGCTCCATCATTGTCATATTGCTTTGCATGATCATGTAGTTGACATCGTATTTGTGGCAGAGTCACCTTTACAATTCTTTCACACATGTCACTGTTGATTCATTGCATATCCCGGTACACCGCCGGAGGCATTCACATAGAGTCATATTTTGTTCTAATTTTTGAGTTATAAGTAAATAAAAGTGTGATGATCATCATTATTAGAGCATTGTCCCAAGTGAGGAAAGGATGATGGAGACTATGATTCCCCCACAAGTCGGGATGAGACTCCGGACTAAAAAAAGAGGCCATAAAAAAAGGCCCAAATAAAAAAATGAGAGAAAAAGAGAGAAGGGACAATGTTACTATCCTTTTACCACACTTGTGCTTCAAAGTAGCACCATGATATTCATGATAGAGAGTCTCCTATGTTATCACTTTCATATACTAGTGGGAATTTTACATTATAGAACTTGGCTTGTATATTCCAATCATGGGCTTCCTCAAAATGCCCTAGGTCTTCCTCAAAATGCCCTAAGTTGGATGCACACCCACTTAGTTTCTTTTGTTGAGCTTCCATACACTTATAGCTCTAGTGCATCCGTTGCATGGGAATCCCTACTCACTCACATTAATATCTATTGATGGGCATCTCCATAGCCCGTTGATACGCCTAGTTGATGTGAGACTATCTTCTCCTTTTTGTCTTCTCCACAACCACCATTCTATCCCACATATAGAGCTATGTCCATGGCTCACGCTCATGTATTGCGTGAAGATTGAAAAAGTTTGAGAACAACAAAAGTATGAAACAATTGCTTGGCTTGTCATCGGGGTTGTGCATGATTTAAATATTTTGTGTGATGAAGATAGAGCATAACCAGACTATATGATTTTGTAGGGATAACTTTCTTTGGCCATGTTATTTTGAGAAGACGTGATTGCTTTATTGGTATGCTTGAAGTATTATTATTTTTATGTCAATATTAAACTTTTGTCTTGAATCTTTCGGATCTGAACATTCATGCCAGAAATAAAGAAAATTATATTGAGAATTATGGTAGGTAGCATTCCACATCAAAAATTCTGTTTTTATCATTTACCTACTCGAGGACGAGCAGGAATTAAGCTTGGGGATGCTTGATACGTCTCCAACGTATCTATAATTTTTGATTGTTCCATGCTATTATATTATCTGTTTTGGATGTTATATGGGCTTTATTATGCACTTTTATATTATTTTTGTGACTAATCTACTAACCGGAGGCCCAGTGCAAATTGTTGTTTTTTTGCCTATTTCAGTGTTTCGCAGAAAAGGAATATTAAACGGAGTCCAAACGGAATGAAACCTTCGGGAGAATCGTTTTTGGAACATACGCTGTCCAGGAGACTTGGAGTGGACGTCAAGGAAGCAACTAGGCGGCCACGAGGTAGGCGGGCGTGCCCCCCACCCTTGTGGGCCCCTCGTGGCTCCACCGACCTACTTCCTTCGCCTATATATACTCTTATACCCTGAAAACATCCAGGAGCACCACGAAACACTTTTTCCACCGCCGCAACCTTCTGTACCCGTGAGATCCCATCTTGGGGCCTTTTCCGGCGCTCCGCCGGAGGGGGAATCGATCACGGAAGGCTTCTACATCAACACCATAGCCTCTCCGATGATGTGTGAGTAGTTTACCAAAGACCTTCGGGTCCATACTTATTAGCTAGATGGCTTCTTCTCTCTCTTTGGATCTCAATACAAAGTTCTCCTCGATTCTCTTGGAGATCTATTCGATGTAATACTTTTTGCGGTGTGTTTGTCGAGATCTGCTGAATTGTGGGTTTATGATCAAGATTATTTATGAAAATTTGATTCTTCTCTGAATTCTTATATGTATGATTTGATATCTTTGCAAGTCTCTTCGAATTATTAGTTTGGTTTGGCCTACTAGATTGATCTTTCTTGCAATGGGAGAAGTGCTTAGTGTCGGTGTCAAAACCGGCGGATCTCGGGTAGGGGGCCCTGAACTGTGCGTCTAGGATCGATGGTAATAGGAGATGGGGGACACAATATTTACCCAGGTTCGGGCCCTCTCTATGGAGGTAATACCCTACTTCCTGCTTGATTGATCTTGATGAATATGAGTGTTACAAGAGTTGATCTACCACGAGATCGTAATGGCTAAACCCTAGAAGTCTAGCCTATGAGTATATGGTAATGAGTCTTGTGCTATCCGGACTATGCCCTCCGGTTTATATAGACACCAGAGAGATCTAGGGTTACATGGAGTCGGTTACATAGGATGAAATCTTCATAATTGGTTGCCTAGCTTGCCTTCCACGCCAAGTAGAGTCCAATCTGGACACGGGTATAGTCTTCGGCCTTCATATCTTCATAGCCCATCAGTCCGGCCCAACAGATAACAGGCCGGACGCCCGAGGACCCCTTAGTCCAGGACTCCCTCAGTAGCCCTGGAACCTGGCTTCAATGACGAGGAGTCCGACGCACAGATTGTCTTTGGCATTGCAAGGAGGGTTCCCCCTTTTCTGAACTCCAAGATAGTCTTCGGACGTGATGATTGTATTCGGAGCTGTTACACACCATGCACAACTGCAGAGAGAACATATACATATGTTTACACAAGTCCCATCTGTGGCAGCTTTTTACAACACGACATTATGTTTGGCCGGCCATAATCTCGAACTGTTTTTTTCATCCGACATCCCACGTTTCAAAACGCGGTTGCTATTGGCACGTCTTGTCGATGCAGAGGTCGTGTCCCCCTATTGCGGGATTGTCATCAATGTGAGCATGGGTAACCTAACCGCGTTGTTTGCACAGTCCTTGGGAATAGGCGAGTTTAAGGCGAGCGGGGAGGCGCTTGACATTCGCGGCCTCTATAAGGAGGTAAGGATTCCCCTCTTTTACCCACGCCCTTCCAGCCCTTCCGTCTTCGAGCTCTAGCGCCCAAGCTTTTAGATTTTCCCTCGCTCGAGAAAGTACTCCAAAGAGTTCGGGATCCGGAGCTGGAGGCAAGTGGATGGCCTCCTCCGTCAAGAAGAAGGATATCAAGGAGCTCCAGGAGGCCGGGTATCTGGCCAAAGAGATCGTTCATCGACTCCCGGCCAAGGGACAAGTCGTCCCCACTCCCGAGCCCCATGAGAGGGTTGTGTTTCTCACACACTTCGTCCGCGGGCTTGGGTTCGCTCTTCACCCATTCGTCCGTGGGTTGATGTTTTACTATGGGCTGGATTTCCATGACCGAGCCCCCAACTTCATCCTCAACATTTCGGCGCTTATCGTCGTTTGTGAGGCCTTTCTCTGCATCCCGCCTCACTTCGGCTTGTGGCTGAAGACCTTCAATGTGAGGCCGAAAGTAGTGCGCGGTCAACAAGCAGAGTGCTGAGGCGCTATGGTGGGCAAGATGCCCAAAGTTACCTGGCCCGAAGGTTCGTTTGTGGAGATGGTGAAGGGATGGCAATCGGGGTGGTTCTACATCATCGAGCCATGCGACGCTGACTGGTTGGCGGCCCCCGAATTTTGATCTGGAATCCTGATGCGGCTCACCTCCTGGCAAGAGAGGGGCCTAACCTGGGGTCTGTCGGACAAGCTAACTGGGCTTCAGACATGCATCCAGAACATGATAGAAAAGAAGATCAAGCTCGTCAACGTGGTCCAGGTCATGCTTGTTCGTCGGGTCCTTCTGTGCCAACGTCGAACTTGTAATTTGTGGGAGTTCGAACCGGCCAAGCACCAAACGCTACTGGAGCTCTTTGGCATGACGCACGAAGAAATCTGGAAGGTGCTCTTCAAGGCCGGCGAAACTCCACCACCTGTGACCGAAGACCGCGGGCTTAGCTTAAAGCGCCAGCCCAACCCGGTCAGTTCCTTTAATGTTTTCAAGGAGTATCCCCTACTAGCATATTTTGAGAGGAAATTTAAGCGTCCTTCTCCTATTTTCAGGCCTGGATTAATTTGGCCAAGAGGATTAACTGTCCGGCTCCGCTACCCAAGGACCAGGAATTTCAATTATTGGTGAAGATGTTGTTCCCTGCACCTTATGAGGTGCCGGAGAAGACGGCTAAGAAGGCGGCCCAAGGGGCCCAGAAGGGCCTTCACCGGAGAAGCATTCCGGACGAGACGTCCGGAAGCGAGACTTCCTCTTCGTCCTCAGATTATGACGATGAAGAGGAAGAAGAAAACGACTCCCTACCTGAAGCGGGGAGGAAGAAGAGAGCGGCCCCCGCAAGCCCGGAGGCGAAAGCGGCTAAGAGGGTTAGAGGCTCCCTCGCGGATAGTTCCGCATGGGATGTCGACAGCAGTCCGGACGGCCTCGCCGGACCAAGCCTCGGGCCGCTTTGTAAGCATCAGAATTTGTGAATATCTGGCCTTTTTGGTTTGTGATATTGACATATTGTAAACTTTATCCTTGCAGTCCGGCACGCGATTGCTCTCTGCGATCCTCGACAGAGGATTTGCTAAACACGGAGGAGATGGCTAGCATGTCTCCGCCACCTGCTCATTCCCTCTCACCCAAGGGTGATGACGAGGTGGTGTCCAAAAAGACTTTCCCAGGCCGGGGGGAGGTTCCGGAGATCATCGGGGTGACGGCCGAGGACGACTCCTAGGACGCCGGACACATGGGGGAAAAAACCCCCATGGGGACTGGTGATGGGGCCCGAGTTTCCTTCGGCCCTCAGCTGGATACCCTTCCGGAGATCTACACGGCTGCGGGGTCCAGCGAACGGCATTCCCCGCGACAAGGGAGTGTGCCTGTTCCACCGGTGACCTCTGTCCAGCCAGAGGCACCGGACAATCTGCTGGAGGCGCTACGAGGCGCCTCTATCATGGATGAACATCGTGTCCTTATGGACACGGTAGTAGAGAAGGTTCAGTTCGTTAAAAGCGGACTGACCGAAGCCTGCACTGGCCTTCTAACAGGCTTTGAGGTAAGTAATGTGATTGTAGGAAAAGTATCACAGTGTAGACAGTAGCCCCTGATACTCTGTTTGGTGTTCGGAAAGAAAAGCCGAACAGAGGATCAAAAAATTGCAGGAGTCTAACGTGAGTTGTCTATGTGAATAAGCAGGTATCCCTGCAGGCTGCCACTGCTCATGCTGCGGAGGTCTCAGGACTGAAGGAGAAACTAGAGCGGGCCGAGGAGGAGCTCGGCCATGTGAAGAAGCAGTTGGAGGATAGCCAAGGTATGCAACAACTTGTAGGTACATTTCGAACAAATGAATAGTCCGACCTGTCTAAAATGTCGTAAACTTTATTAGGGGCCACGGTCCAGGTGGAAACCCTGAAGAAGGTGCTAGCCGAGGCTGAGGACAAAGCGGCCAAAGAGTGTGTCTCGCGCGCGAAGCACGAGGCCCGGGTTGGCGAGGCGCAGCAACAGCTCCAGGGCGTGATAGAGAGATTTGAGGCCCTGGAGCACGATTGTAAGGCGCAAGAGTCCGAATTGATGAAGGCTCGTCAGAGCGCTCAGGATGCGCGAGCCGAAGCCCAGAGCGCCCTCCAGGAAATCGAGATGGCCAAGAAGATTGCGGTGGGTAAGTTCTTCACCATGCGGAGCGGGCGTGTAGAAGCAACGTCCCTTGTAATTATCCTGAGTTTTGGCTTTCCAGGGGCATTTACAGGTCTGCCGCACGGTGTGTCGGATGCGGCCGAGCATTATAGAGCCAAGGAAGGGATGTCTACGGAGAAGCTGTTCTGGTCCCAATATCTGGGATCCAAACATCTGGTGCCCTTCAGCAACCAGCTAAAGCAGTTGGTCGAGCTGCACAGGTTGGCAGAGCTAACCATGAGGGACTTTATAGTCCGGCTGTGGCCTTCCGATCGAATGCCTGGCAGCTACTTCAGACTTGTGCAACGGCTTGTGAGTGCCTGTACGCGGCTCGAAGCCGTGAAGCGGTCGGTCTGTATTGAAGGTGCGCGCATGGCCTTTGCCCGGGTCAAGACGTATTGGGCGAAGCTGGATGCCAAGAAGCTGATGACCGACCGCCAGAGGGCAAGGAGCATCGGCGACCCGAGCATTATTTTGATGGTGTCCTGGAGGGGTCCCGCCTTGCGGCGGAGCAATGTTCGAAGGATATTATATTCCCGTAAGAACATGTGTATTATCTTGCCCTGTAATATGGAACAAAGATGTTATGTAGTATAATGTATAGATTTTGAAATTTTACCTCCTGTGCGGCTGTTTGTTAAATCTGAGGGATGACCAGTCGTCGGCTTCTACACCCACGTAGATAGTACGGGGGTGTTCGGGATAAATCTAAACACTCTTTACTCCACATTCTGGTCCTTAAAGGAGGTGTTTAGCGCAGCGAACAAGGCCATCAGACTATGCGGCCTTTACCGCCCCCACTTAGCCATTGGAGTTTGACAATTAATAAAGTCGGCAAAGCCCCTGGTGTCCGGAAGGCCGAATTAGGGGCGCTATACACGCCTAATCGGAAGAACCGATTCTTCGCAAGAAGCGGGAAAAATCTCCAATGATTTGGAACCTCACGAACAGCTGACCGGCTCTCGCCGCATCATGACAGTCAGTTTTCGGCTTTCTCTACTGAGGTGCTCACCCGGAAGAACCGGGACACAATCGCAGTAGTTCTCCCTTTACTACCCTAGCCGATATAGCGGAACGTAAGGTAGTAAGCACAGGAGCCGGGCAACCCAACTATTGACCAAAGACATGATTCGCAGCCGATGCATATAATGTTATAAGTTCGGGGTGCCGAACTGTACTGTAAAAGTGTTCGGACTTTTATTGCCGTGATGCGGGTGTGATTAAGCCCATGGTGTATTAGTACGTACCATGGTGTACGTGTGCAGTGAGTAATAAGTACTGAGGTGAGGGAATAGAAAAAATGAAGTAATGGGCTGACGCCACTATTTATTCACCGTTGTTATGTAATCGGTACGTCAAGGCGTACTTTGTACAAGTAATGCGATAAGCAAGTAAGGCTATTGAAAATGCCGTCACCAAGGGTGAGCTGCATGCGGGTATGTAAAACAAGTATATGAATCGTTTATTAGAAACCACCTGGGGGTTCTTTTGTACGCCAGAGCTCCTTGCTTCCTTGGAGTGTTCTGCAAGCAGGTCGTCCGTATAGCCCTTGAAAAGAGAAGAAGACCTGCACAAAGAAAAAGCAGAAGCGTGCGAATCCCAGGGTCTATCAAGCCGTACTGTGGATTGCGAGCGAGTTGTGCCTCCGTCAGTACTCATGAGTGCATAGCTTATGTGCCCGCGGTATTAATACCATTGCCTCCTCTAGGCTGGGACGGAGGCCGAATTTTGCTAGTTTGGCCCGTGACGAGCCGAACTGTCCTGTGCAGTGTAGTCTGGACCCTCTTAATGGTGTCCAGGGGCTCGGCAACCGGATTGTAGTGTTTCTTGAGAAGGCCACGCTGTACTTCTGCTGCTAGGGTGGTAGTGTGCTGCTCTGTACCGAGGGAGCGTTCTGTGTTTCCATTTACTGTAATGACGCCACGTGGGCCGGGCATCTTGAGCTTGAGAAAAGCATAATGTGGCACCGCGTTGAATCTAGCGAATGCGGTTCGTCCGAGCAGTGCGTGATAGCCGCTGCGAAATGGGAGATATCGAAGATTAGTTCTTCGCTTTGGAAGTTATCCGAGGAACCGAATACTTCTTCCAGCGTTATTGAGCCCGTACAATGGGCCTCTACGCCTGGTATGACTCCTTTAAAGGTAGTCTTCGTGGGCTTGACTCGTGAAGGGTCAACGCTCATTTTACGTACTGTGTCCTGATAGAGCAGGTTGAGGCTGCTACCACCGTCCATTAGGACTCAAGTCAGGTGAAATCCGTCGGTGATTGGGTCGAGGACCAGTGTGGCTGAACCGCCATGCCGGATGCTAGTCGGATGGTCACGGCGGTCGAAGGTGATCGGGGATGATGACCACGGATTGAATTTCGGGGCGACGGGCTCTATCGTGTAGGCGTCCCTGAGTGCGTGCCGACGCTCTCTTTTTGGTATATGTGTAGCGTATATCATGTTCACCGTTTTGACTTGATGGGGAAATTGTTGGAAATATGCCCTAGAGGCAATAATAAATTGGTTATTATTATATTTCCTTGTTCATGATAATCGTTTATTATCCATGCTAGAATTGTATTGATAGGAAACTCAGATACATGTGTGGATACATAGACAACACCATGTCCCTAGTAAGCCTCTAGTTGACTAGCTCGTTGATCAACAGATAGTCATGGTTTCCTGACTATGGACAATGGATGTCATTGATAACGGGATCACATCATTAGGAGAATGATGTGATGGACAAGACCCAATCCTAAGCATAGCACAAAAGATCGTGTAGTTCGTTTGCTAGAGCTTTTCCAATGTCAAGTATCTTTTCCTTAGACCATGAGATCGTGCAACTCCCGGATGCCGTAGGAGTGCTTTGGGTGTACCAAACGTCACAACGTAACTGGGTGACTATAAAGGTGCACTACGGGTATCTCCGAAAGTGTCTGTTGGGTTGGCACGGATCGAGACTGGGATTTGTCACTCCGTATGACGGAGAGGTATCTCTGGGCCCACTCGGTAATGCATCATCATAATGAGCTCAATGTGACTAAGGAGTTAGCCACGGGATCATGCATTGTGGTACGAGTAAAGTGACTTGCCGGTAACAGGATTGAACAAGGTATTGGGATACCGACGATCGAATCTCGGGCAAGTAACGTACCGATTGGCAAAGGGAATTGTATACGGGATTGATTGAATCCTCGACATCGTGGTTCATCCGATGAGATCATCGTGGAACATGTGGGAGCCAACATGGGTATCCAGATCCCGCTGTTGGTTATTGACCGGAGAGGCGTCTCGGTCATGTCTGCATGTCTCCCGAACCCGTAGGGTCTACACACTTAAGGTTCGGTGACGCTAGGGTTGTAGAGATATTAGTATGCGGAAACCCGAAAGTTGTTCGGAGTCCCGGATGAGATCCCGGACGTCACGAGGAGTTACGGAATGGTCCGGAGGTGAAGAATTATATATAGGAAGTCCAGTTTCGGCCACCGGGAAACTTTCGGGGGATATCGGTATTGTACCGGGACCACCGGAAGGGTCCCGGGGGTCCACCGGGTGGGGCCACCTATCCCGGAGGGCCCCTTGGGCTGAAGTGGGAAGGGAACCAGCCCTTAGTGGGCTGGGGCGCCCCCCCCTTGGGCCTCCCCCTGCGCCTAGGGTTGGAAACCCTAGGGGTGGGG
>NC_057799.1:10807622-10821810 GCF_018294505.1 Triticum aestivum | reverse complement strand
GGTCCCTATATATAGTGGGGGGGAGGGCAGCAGGATGACAGCCCCTGGCGCCTCCCTCTCCCCCTGCAACACCTCTCCCTCTCGCAGAAGCTTGGCGAAGCCCTGCCGAGATCCCCGCTACTTCCACCACCACGCCGTCGTGCTGCTGGATCTCCATCAACCTCTCCTTCCCCCTTGCTGGATCAAGAAGGAGGAGACGTCGCTGCTCCGTACGTGTGTTGAACGTGGAGGTGCCGTCCGTTCGGCACTCGGTCATCGGTGATTTGGATCACGACGAGTACGACTCCATCAACCCCGTTCACTTGAACGCTTCCGCTCGCGATCTACAAGGGTATGTAGATGCACTCCTTTCCCCTCGTTGCTAGTATACTCCATAGATGGAGCTTGGTGATGCGTAGGAAATTTTAAAATTTTGCTTCGATCCCCAACAGTGGTATCAGAGCCAGGTTTATGCGTAGTTACTATGCACGAGTAGAACACAAAGCAGTTGTGGGCGTAGATGTTGCCAATTCTTCTTGCCGCTACTAGTCTTATCTTATTTCGGCGGTATTGTGGGATGAAGCGGCCCGGACCGACCTTACACGTACGCTTACGTGAGACAGGTTCCACCGACTGACATGCACTAGTTGCATAAGGTGGCTAGCGGGTGTCTGTCTCTCCCACTTTAGTCGGAACGGATTCGATGAAAAGGGTCCTTATGAAGGGTGAATAGAAATTGGCATATCACGTTGTGGTTTTACGTAGGTAAGAAACGTTCTTGCTAGAAACCTATACAAGCCACATAAAAAATTTGCAACAACAATTAGAGGACGTCTAACTTGTTTTTGCAGCATGTGTTATGTGATGTGATATGGCCAGAAGATGTGATGAATGATATATGTGATGTATGAGATTGATCATATTCTTGTAATAGGAATCACGACTTGCATGTCGATGAGTATGACAACCGGCAGGAGCCATAGGAGTTGTCTTTATTTTTTGTATGACCTGCGTGTCATTGAATAACGCCATGTAAATTACTTTACTTTATTGCTAAGCGCGTTAGCCATAGAAGTAGAAGTAATCATTGGCGTGACAACTTCATGAAGACACGATGATGGAGATCATGGTGTCATGCCGGTGACGAAGGTGATCATGCCGGGCCTCAAAGATGGAGATCAAAGGCGCAAGATGATATTGGCCATATCACGTCACCTTATGATTTGCATGTGATGTTTGTCATGTTTACATCTTATTTGCTTAGAACGACGGTAGCATAAATAAGATGATCCCTCACTAAAATTTCAAGAGACGTGTTCCCCCTAACTATGCACCGTTGCGAAGGTTCGTTGTTTTGAAGCACCACGTGATGATCGGGTGTGATAGATTCTAACATTCGAATACAACGGGTGTTGACGAGCCTAGCATGTACAGACATGGCCTCGGAACACATGCGAAACACTTAGGTTGACTTGACGAGCCTAGCATGTACAGACATGGCCTCGGAACACAAGAGACCGAAAGGTCAAACATGAGTCGTATAGCAGATACGATCAACATGGAGATGTTCACCGATGATGACTAGTCCGTCTCACGTGATGATCGGACACGGCCTAGTTTGACTCGGATCATGTATCACTTAGATGACTAGAGGGATATCTATCTGAGTGGGAGTTCATTAATCAGATGAACTCAATTATCATGAACATAGTCAAAAGGCCTTTGCAAATTATGCCATAGCTTACGCTTTAGCTCTACTGTTTAAGATATGTTCCTAGAGAAAATTTAGTTGAAAGTTGGTACTAGCAATTATGCGGACTGGGTCCGTAAACTGAGGATTGTCCTCATTGCTGCACAGAAGGCTTATGTCCTTAATACACTGCTCGGTGTGCTGAACCTCAGCGTCGTCTGTAGATGTTGCGAGACATCTGACATACACGTTTTGATGACTACGTGATAGTTCAGTGCGTAATGCTAACGGTTTAGAATTGTGGCACCAAAGAAGTTTTGAAACGTCGTAGAACATATGAGATATTCCGAAGACTGAAATTGGGATTTCAGACTAGTGCCCACGTCAAGAGGTATGAGACCTCTGACAACTTTCTTAAGCCTGCAAACTAAGGGAGAAGAACTCAATCGTTGAGCATGTGCTCAGATTGTCTGAGTACCACAATCGCTTGAATCGAGTGGGAGTTAATCTTCCAGATGAGATACTGATGGTTCTCCATAGTCACTGCCACCAAGCTATTAGAGCTTCGTGATGAACTATAACATATCGGGGATAGACATGATGATCCTTGAGCAACTCGCGATGTTTGACACCGCGAAAGTAGAAATCAAGAAGGAGCATAAATTGTTGATGGTTAGTAAAACCACTAGTTTCTAGAAGGGCAAGGGCAAAAGGGATACTTCATGAAACAGCAAATCATTTGCTGCTCTAGTGAAAAATCCCAAGGTTGAACCCAAACCCGAAACTAAGTGCTCCTGTAAAGAGGGGAACGGTCACTGAAGCAGAACTACCCTAGATACTTGGTAGATGAGAAGGCAGGCAAGGTCGACCGAAGTATATTGGATATACATTATATGAATGTGTACTTTACTAGTACTCCTAGCAGCACCAGGGTATTAGATACCGGTTCGGTTGCTAAGTGTTAGTAACT
Organism: Triticum aestivum; assembly: GCF_018294505.1. NCBI lineage: Eukaryota > Viridiplantae > Streptophyta > Magnoliopsida > Poales > Poaceae > Triticum > Triticum aestivum. The sequence goes on along the minus strand of NC_057799.1, from coordinate 10,819,171 downwards.
CGAGATAAAAGCTGCGGAATAAATGGAGACTAGCTAAAGGTGAGATGACGATGTGTGTTGGAAGTGTTTCCAAGGTTGATGTGATCAAGCATCGCATGCTCCCTCTACCATCGAGATTGGTGTTAAACCTAAATAATTGTTATTTGGTGTTGAGCATAAACATGATTGGATTATGTTTATCGCAATACGGTTATTCACTTAAGGAGAATAATGGTTACTCTGTTTATTTGAATAATACCTTCAATGGTCTTGCACCTAAAATGAATCTCGATCGTAGTGATACACATGTTCATGCCAAAAGATATAAGATAGTAATGATAGTACCACATACTTGTCGCACTGCCACTTGAGTCATATTGGTATAAAACGCATGAAGAAGCTCCATGTAGATGGATCTTTGGACTCACTCTTTTTTGAAAAGATTGAGACATGCGAACCATGTCTATTGGTATATATGCATGAAGAAACTCCATGCAGATGGATCGTTTGGACTCACTTGATTTTGAATCACTTGAGACATGCAAATCATACCACATGGGCAAGATGACTGAAAGACCTCGTTTTCAGTAAGATGGAACAAGAAAGCAACTTGTTGGAAGTAATACATTTTGATGTGTGCAGTCCAATGAGTGCTGAGGCACGCAGTGGATATCGATATGTTCTTACTTCACAGATGATTTGAGTAGATGCTGAGAATATTTGCTTGATGAAACACAAGTCTAAATTATTGAAAGGTTCAAGTAATTTCAAAGTGAAGTTGAAGATCGTCGTAACAAGAGGATAAAAATGTCTATGATATGAGCATAGAGATATCTGAGTTACGAGTTTGGCACACAATTAAGACATTGTGGAAAGTGTTTCACAATTAATACCGCCTGGAACACCACAGTGTGATGGTGTGTCCGAACATCATAACTGCACCCTATTGGATATGGTGCATACCATGATGTCTCTTATCGAATTACCACTATCGTTTATGGGTTAGGCATTAGAGACAACCGCATTCACTTTAAATAGGGCACCACGCAATTCCGTTGAGACGACACCGTTTAGAGAAACCTAAGTTGTCGTTTCTTAAAGGTTTGGGGCTGCGACGCATATGTGAAAAAGTTTCAGGCTGATAAGCTCGAACCCAAAGCGGATAAATGCATCTTCATAGAATACCCAAAACAGTTTGGTATACCTCCTATTTCATATCTGGAAGCAAAAGTAATTGCTTCTAGAAACGGGTCCTCTCTCGAGGAAAAGTTTCTCTCGAAAGAATTGAGTGGGAGGATGGTGGAGACTTGATAAGGTTATTGAACCGTCACTTCAACTAGTGTGTAGCAGGGCACAAGAAGTTGTTCCTGTGGCACCTACACCAATTGAAGTGGAAGCTTATGATAGTGATCATGAAACTTCGGATCAAGTCACTACCAAACCTCGTAGGTCGACAAGGATATGTACTACTCCTGAGTGGTACGGTAATCCTGTCTTAGATATCATGTTGTTAGACAATACTGAACCTACGAGCTATGGAGAAGCGATGGTGGGCCCATATTCCGACAAATGGTTAGAAGCCATGAAATCCGAGATAGGATCCATGTATCAGAACAAAGCATGGACTTTGGTGAACTTGCCCGATGATCGGCAAGCCATTGAGATAAATGGATCTTTAAGAAGAAGACGGACGTGGATGGTAAGATTACCGTCTATGAAGCTCGACTTGTGGCAAAGAGTGTTTTCACAAGTTCAAGGAGTTGACTACGATGAGATTTTCTCATCCGTAGCGATGCTTAAGTCCGTCGGAATCATGTTAGCATTAGCTGCATTTATGAAATCTGGCAGATGGATGTCAAAACAAGTTTCCTTACCAGTTTTCGTAAGGAAAGGTTGTATGTGATACAATCAGAAAGGTTTTGTCGATCCTAAGGATGCTAAAAGGTATGCTAGCTCCAGCGATCCTTCCATGGATTAGAGCAAGCATCTCGAAGTCAGAATATACGCTTTGATGGAGTGATCAAAGTTTTTGGGTTTATACAAAGTTTGTTAGAAACTTGTATTTACAATAAAGTGAGTGGGAGCGCTACAACATTTCTGATAAGTATATGTGAATGACATATTGTTGATCCGAAATGATGTAAAATTTCTGGAAAGCATAAAGGGTTGTTTGAAAGGAGTTTTTCAAAGGAAGACCTGGATAAAGCTGCTTACATATTGGGCATCAAGATCTATAGAGATAGATCAAGACGTCTGATGATACTTTCAAAGAACGCACACCTTGACATGATTTTGAAAGAGTTCAAAATAGATCAGCAAAGAAGGAGTTCTTGGCTGTGTTACAGGGTGTGAGTATTGAGTAAGACTCACGACCTGACCACAGCAGAATAGAGAGAAAGGACGAAGTTCGTCCCCTATGCTTTAGACGTAGGCTCTACGGTATGCTATGCTGTGTACCGCACATGAAGTGTGCCTTCCCATGAGTTGGTCAAGGGGTACAATAGTGATCCGGGAATGGATCACATGACAGCGGTCGAACTTGTCCTTAGTATCTAGTGGACTAAGGAATTTTCTCGATTATGGAGGTGAAAAGGAGTTCGTCGTAAAGGGTTACGTCGATGCGAACTTTGACACTAATCCGGATGACTCTGAGTAGTAAACCGGATTCGTATAGTAGAGCAGTTATTTGAAATGGCTCCAAGTAGCGCGTGGTAGCAACCACAAGATGACATAGATATTCATAAAGCACACACGGATCTGAAAGGTTTAGACCCGTTGACTAATAGCCTCTCTCACAAGCATAACATGATCAAACCATAACTCATTGAGTGTTAATCACATAATGATGTGAACTAGATTGTTGACTCTAGTAAACTCTTTGGATGTTGGTCACATGGTGATGTGACCTGTGAGTGTTAATCACATGGTGATGTGAATTAGATTATTGACTCTAGTGCAAGTGGGAGACTGTTGGAAATATGCCCTATAGGCAATAATAAATTGGTTATTATTATATTTCCTTGTTCATGATAATCGTTTATTATCCATGCTAGAATTGTATTGATAGGAAACTCAGATACATGTGTGGATACATAGACAACACCATGTCCCTAGTAAGCCTCTAGTTGACTAGCTCGTTGATCAACAGATAGTCATGGTTTCCTGACTATGGACATTGGATGTCATTGATAACGGGATCACATCATTAGGAGAATGATGTGATGGACAAGACCCAATCCTAAGCATAGCACAAAAGATCGTGTAGTTCGTTTGCTAGAGCTTTTCCAATGTCAAGTATCTTTTACTTAGACCATGAGATCGTGCAACTCCCGGATGCCGTAGGAGTGCTTTGGGTGTACCAAACGTCACAACGTAACTGGGTGACTATAAAGGTGCACTACGGGTATCTCCAAAAGTGTCTGTTGGGTTGGCACGGATCGAGACTGGGATTTGTCACTCCGTATGACGGAGAGGTATCTCTGGGCCCACTCGGTAATGCATCATCATAATGAGCTCAATGTGACTACGGAGTTAGCCACAGGATCATGCATTACGGTACGAGTAAAGTGACTTGCCGGTAATGGGATTGAACAAGGTATTGGGATACCGACGATCGAATCTCGGGCAAGTAACGTACCGATTGACAAAGGGAATTGTATACGGGATTGATTGAATCCTCGACATCGTGGTTCATCCGATGAGATCATCGTGGAACATGTGGGAGCCAACATGGGTATCCAGATCCCACTGTTGGTTATTGACCGGAGAGGCGTCTCGGTCATGTCTGCATGTCTCCCGAACCCGTAGGGTCTACACACTTAAGGTTCGGTGACGCTAGGGTTGTAGAGATATTAGTATGCGGAAACCCGAAAGTTGTTCGGAGTCCTGGATGAGATCCCGGACGTCACGAGGAGTTCCGGAATGGTCCGGAGGTGAAGAATTATATATAGGAAGTCCAGTTTCGCCCACCGGGAAAGTTTCGGGGGTTATCGGTATTGTACCGGGACCACCGGAAGGGTCCCGGGGGTCCACCGGGTGGGGCCACCTATCCCGGAGGGCCCCATGGGCTGAAGTGGGAAGGGAACCAGCCCTTAGTGGGCTGGGGTGCCCCCCTTGGGCCTCCCCCTGCGCCTAGGGTTGGAAATCCTAGGGGTGGGGGCGCCCCACTTGGCTTGGGGGGGAAGCCACTCCCCTTCCCCCTTGGCCGCCGCCCCCCTTGGAGATCTGATCTCCCAGGGCCGGCACCCCCCGAGGGGTCCCTATATATAGTGGGGGGAGGGAGGGCAGCAGGATGACAGCCCCTGGCGCCTCCCTCTCCCCCTCCAACACCTCTCCCTCTCGCAAAAGCTTGGCGAAGCCCTGCCGAGATCCCCGCTACTTCCACCACCACGCCGTCGTGCTGCTGGATCTCCATCAAACTCTCCTTCCCCCTTGCTAGATCAAGAAGGAGGAGACGTCGCTGCTCCGTACGTGTGTTGAACGCGGAGGTGCCGTCTGTTCGGCACTCGGTCATCGGTGATTTGGATCACGACGAGTACGACTCCATCAACCCCGTTCACTTGAACGCTTCCGCTCGCGATCTACAAGGGTATGTAGATGCACTCCTTTCCCCTCGTTGCTAGTATACTCCATAGATGTATCTTGGTGATGCGTAGGAAATTTTAAAATTCTGCTTCGATCCCCAACAGAAATTTCTTTTGCCCCCCGGTGTTCTGCTGCCGGGGCTCTTCGTTGTCGTCCTCGCTCTGTGATTCCCCTTCTTTGCTTCTGCTATTTACTTTGTCGGCTTGTTTAAAGACCCAGCAATCTCTGTTATTATGGCTGGCTGGTTTGTCCGGGGTACCATGTATTTGACAAGGACGATCGAGTATGCGGTCCAAGCTGGATGGTTTTCCGCTGCTCCTTTTATAGGGCTTTTTTCGTTGGCCGGACTTAGAGCCACTGAATCCGGCATGAACTGTTGTGTCATCAGTGTTATTGCCATTGCTTCAGCGTTTGTTTCTGTTGCGCCGGAGCTTGCCGGTGCTATTTCTGGCCTCGGAGGGACTTATTTCGTTGGCCGTATTTGTACTGCGGGCCAGCCAACTATCTTCTCCCACGCAAAGGCGGGTCATAAGTGCTGTCAGGGCTGCCATGGACCTCCGTTTTTCTTGGTCGAGGTGGCGGACAAGCCATTCATCCCGGATACTATGCTTAAAGGCCGCTAGGGCTTCGGCATCCGTACAGTCGACGATCTGGCTCTTCTTGGTTAGGAACCTGGTCCAGAATTTTCTGGCTGATTCTCTAGGTTGTTGAACTATGTGGCTTAAATCATCAGCGTCTGGTGGCCGGACATAGGTTCCTTCGAAGTTGTCCAGAAAAGCTTCTTCCAAGTCCTCCCAGCTGCCGATAGAATTTTCAGGCAGGCTGTTAAGCCAATGCCGAGCTGGTCCCTTGAGCTTTAGTGGGAGGTATTTAATGGCGTGGAGGTCATCTCCTCGAGCCATATGGATGTGAAGAATGAAATCCTCGATCCATACTGCTGGATCGGTTGCGCCGTCATATGATTCGATATTGACGGGCTTGAACCCCTCGGGGAATTCGTGATCCAGTACTTCATCTGTGAAGCAGAGAGGGTGTGCGGCGCCTCTGTACCGGGCCGCATCGCGGCGTAGCTCTGATGGAGTTCGTCTGTGGCATTCGGCCCGGGCGTGGCTAGGTTTGTCACGTCCGAATAGGTAGCCATCGTCGTGCCTTGGGGCACGGCCTCACGATCCATAGACCGATCTTGTATGTCCTGCTCTACTGTCCAATTCCTGCCGGAGATCGTATGTATGATCCCGAGCTGGTCTATCCCTGTTTTTGCGAGGCGGTGGGGCAGGCTACTGTTTGGCCTTAGTTCCCGTTTTATCCCGACCACTGGGTGGCCGGTCCGGTGCTTTGTGTCGACCACGTGGTGGTCGGTCCGCATTGCGCGAGGGAGGTATGGGATCTGGTGCCTCCTCATCAAACGGAGGAAGCAGTTTGTGTTTTGGGTAGCTCTTCGTTGGGCGCTTGAGGCCGTATTCTTCAGCTGTCAGGACATCAGTCCATCTGTCGACGAGAAGGTCTTGTTCAGCTTGAAGCTGCTGCTGTTTCTTTTTCAGGCTCCTTGCAGTGGCTATGAGCAGAAGCTTAAAGTGATCCTGCTCCAGAGGGTCCTCCGGCACGATGAAGTCTTTGTTGCCGAGGCTTGTCTCCTCCTCGGAGGGTGGATGGTAACTATCATCCTCCGAATTATCTTCTATGGCCTGTTCATTACGGTTGTCTTGCCTGTTGTCGTGTTCTTCCTATTCGGATGCAGCGGCGACAGGGTCTTCATTGTTTTCGGCGTCGCCGGGAGTACCATTTTCTCCGGTGCCAGTGTTGCCATCCTGTGAGCGACGAGGCTTAGAACGGTGTTTGGGGCGCCGGTGCTTGGACTGCTGAGAGGGTTTGTATTTATCTGTCTCTTCTTTGTCGTCGCCAGATCCTTTTGGTGTATCAACCATGTATACGTCGTAGGAAGAGGTGGCCGTCCAACGTCCAGTGAATGGCGGGTCTTGGCCTTGCTCTCTGTCGGCATCGTCGTCCATATTGTCGATGTCTTCGGAGCCATAGTCAAGCACGTCGGTTAAGTCGTCGACAGTGGCTATGAAGTGGGTGGCGGGTGGGAAGCAAAATTCCTCGTCGTCCGCCTCTAGCTCGAACCGAACATAGTTCGACTGTGAACCTTCCTCCAGGGACAAGTTCTTCAAAGAATTTAGTACGTCGCCCAAAGGCGAATGCTGGAAGATGTCTGCGGCGCTAAATTCGAAAATCGGTAACCGGTCCAGCTCGGTGTCCGCAAGCGCACCTGATCCGAAACATGTAGCCAGAGACGAGTCCGGAGTTCCATTGACACAAGCATTGTAGGATGTCGAGTCCGTGTGCGGCTCCAACGCTGCGGACTTTGTTGCCTCGGAGGGCACGATCCGCTTCTTTACTAAGGCCGTTGCAGCAGCAGGATCCATCTCCTGGGTGTGCTCCGATGACAGATTTATGTCATGTTCATCAGGGAGAAGGGGAGCGATAGCCGCGGTCTCACATCCATCGAAGATCAAGTCTCCGCGGATATCCGCGACGTAGTTCAAGCTTCCAAATCTGACCTGACGGCCAGGGGCGTAGCTATCGACCTCCTCCAGATGGCCAATTGAGTTGGCCCGCAGTACGAAGCCGCGGAACACAAAAATCTGTCCGGGAAGGAAGGTTCTTCCTTGGACAGCGTCATTATTGACAACTGGAGGGGCCATCAAACCTTTCGTCGACGGCATAGTGGAACTCTCAATGAAAGCACCAATGTCGGTGTCAAAACCGGCGGATCTTGGGTAGGGGGTCCCGAACTGTGCGTCTAGGATCGATGGTAACAGGACACGGGGGACACAATGTTTACCCAGGTTCGGGCCCTCTCTATGGAGGTAATACCCTACTTCCTGCTTGATTGATCTTGATGAATATGAGTGTTACAAGAGTTGATCTACCACGAGATCGTAATGGCTAAACCCTAGAAGTCTAGCCTATGAGTATATGGTAATGAGTCTTGTGCTATCCGGACTATGCCCTCTGGTTTATATAGACACCGGAGAGATCTAGGGTTACATGGAGTCGGTTACATAGGAGTAAACACTAGTGCAGAACCGGGCTTTAGCGCCGGTTCGTAAGGGCCTTTAGTGCCGGTTCTGCAACCGGCACTAAAGAGTGGAGACTAAAGCCCCCCCCCCCTTTACTACCGGTTCAGCACGAACCGGCGCTAAAGTGCCACCACGTGGCACGAGCCAGGCCCGGGTGCTGGTAGACCATTAGTATCGGTTGGTAGCACCAACCAGTACTAAATGTTTGGGGGGGTTTTGGTTTTAATTTTTATTTTTCCATTAATTTTGTGTTTTCCATTTAATTCTTTTTTGTTTGCTAGTATTTTATGATACTACATATTGTACACGTTATGCATATATAAAAATAGATTTTCTCGTAGAACCGATCATATATATATATAATTGAATGTCTCACAACCACCATTAATTATTCACACATACACATGTATATATATACAATTTCTCCTACATGTTTCCTTGGTTCCTTCGGAGCACGATGACAAGTGGTTCATGGGGGCGGTAGCAGGTAATAGTATTCGCATTTGGGATCTATGACCTGGTCGAGCAAAAATCCCGCTATTTCCTCTTGAAGTGCTCGTATGCACTCTGTTGGTAGGAGCTGGACCCGCACCTCTTTGAACTGTTAAGAAGGAGATCAATATGCATGTGTATTAGTTGTGTGACTAGATATCGACAATCATGTAAGATTTGTGAATAGTGTTCTGGCAAACGTACCGAGTCCTGTCTATCAGATCTGCTCCTTTCGGACGCCATCATGCGAATGTTCTCGCAAACGTAGTATGCACACACTTCAGTCCCCGGCGCCTGCTTCAGGGCCTTTACGAGAATAGAATTTAATCAGATAATAATTAATCAATCATGTTAATTAATTAATGGTATTGAAACAAGAATTAAAGAGGTGGTAGCTAGCTAGCTAGTACTACTTAATTACTTACCTTGGGTCGATACCAACATAGCTTTTGTCGCCATTTTCCTAGAGTCACCTTGATGTACTTTGCCCAAGCCCTGCCCGCCGGCAAAGAAAATTAATAAAGGGGTTATTAAAAATAGTTCATATCAGGAAATGACGAACTAAATAGGCCGAGATATAGTTAATAATGATTGAAATAACCTGTCGACTATCCCCTTCACGATGTTGTAGTCACTATCTTTTTTAAGTAGTGAGTCCAGTACTTCAACTTTTCCTTTGTCAACTTTAATGTCTAACAAGATCCAGTGGAACCTGCATGCGCATACGTTTGCATGTATAAATTAAGCAGGCATGTGCATAACACTAATCAACTATAACCCTAAACCCTATACACTTATTAACATCTAGCTAGTAAGCAAAAACAGAATTTGTAGTACAAGACAGTGTGACTCACTCGAAGTTGTAAGGAAGTAGTATATCTTCATTGCTATTGAGGCGCTTCAAAAACTCTAGCATGTTTTTCTCTACATCTTGTCTACACCATTCCAATTTCCATGTGTATTCATTAACGGTATTTGGGTCAATTAACCCAATGCCATAGCATCCAGCTTTTTTCATTTCATACATCTTCATCCTGCATAATACCACAGAAAAAAATATATAGTGAGGATATATAATTACAGGTAATTAATGATCAATCAATGAGCACTAGAGCTAGCATGAGACTTAAATTACAAAAAGAAATCACTTATAGACAATAACAACTGACGATAGATTTGTCGAGTGCATCTTCATTGAATAATTGAAATAGTTCTGAATACTCAACGGACAGAGCTTTCTTATTGAATTAATGATCTTCCTCGACTTGCACCATGAGGGACTCTCGAGTGGAAATCTTGGTAATTTTCATGTACCAATCATGCAATTCATACATTCTCGTTGGGAGGTTCTTGACCTCCTCGGGCTCGACCAAAGGTTGGCCCCGGACATATTTGTTTTATTTCCTCCTCTCTAAGTGGAGACATGGGCTTGATATCGAGGAGTTGTCCAACAGTGATCTTGAGCATTTCAGCCTGCATTATATGCTCCTCGGTTATTACCACATCGCCCAGCTCGGGAACGTAAACGGTTTGCCCACAGTAATATTGGGCGCGCGTACTCTCATGTGTTGTTGGCACAACAAGCGGGGGGATCGATTGCGCTGCCTGTTCTCCCAGCTGGGGAACGATTTTCCCGCATTTTTTGACAGCTGCTTGTTGGCTCGAGCTCGAGCTTGCTTCTTTCTGTAGTCGTGCTCGATGTGCCTTCCTGATTTGGCGCTCATAGTTTGAGTCAACAGGCTTGGGAGCTGGTGGTCTAGCCATACGAATGAAGTGGTCAATCTTTTCCTCAGGCACTTTCTCCCTCGGCGGCGGTGCCGGTTTCGGTCCAAAATGGGCGTCCACTTCAGCCCGCACTATGGCATCGTTTTGCTCCTCGGTCATGTCGTAAGGCCTCAGAGGAAGAGGGGCGAGGCTGCTTGGACCATATTTATATCGCTTGTCTTCGCCTGTACTTCCTGTACTACCTCGACTCATACCGCTACGCACCATAGCTGCGGCGTGTCTCTTCTGCGATTGCTTAGGCGGTGGAGACGGCTAACGTGGCTTAGTTGGAGCAGGAGGAGTGGCCTGACGCTGTGCCGGACTTGAAGCAGGAGGTGTGGCCTGACACGGTGTCGGACTTGAAGCAGGAGGTGTGGCCTGACGCTGTGCCGGACTTGAAGCAGGAGGTGTGGCCTGACACCGTGTCGGACATGAAGCAGGAGGTGTGGCATGACGCTGTGCCGGACTTGAAGCAGGAGTCTGCTCACGCGTTCGTGGACTTGGAGGAGTGGGAGTCTGCTGACACGGTGGCGGACTTCGAGGAGGAGTCGACAGACATGGTGTCGGTGGACTTCGAAAGATGATGCAATCCTTTCTCCATAGGATGATACGATGTATGGCCTCTCCCAGTGTGTGCTCGTCGTCACCTCCAGGAATGTCAAGCTGTAGCCCCGAATATGGGTCCACCACCTCATCAACCAAGACACGAGCATAGCCCGCTGGAATCGGGGCGCAATGGAAGGTTGCTTCGGGGGTAATTGTAAAAGCAACGGCGTCCGCCACCTTCATGGATATGTTCTTCATTTTGAAGTGTAGCTCACAGTTAGTGTTCTCTATGATGTCATCCACAGGGTATGTATCCAGCAGTGCGTCGCCTGGGGTGGAACCAACGCTGCTTCTCGGCATGGATGGGATGGTGCTATCCAATGCTGGATGATCATCCGCTTGCTGCTGCCGCTGCTGAGACCCCCTTTCCTGGCTAAGTGAGTCGATCTGCTGCTGCTGCTGCTGCTGGAATTTGAGTGCCAAGTCCGCGTGCCTTGCTTCTAGGCCTTGAAGGCGTTGCGCGTCCTGTTTCCTCTGCTCCTCCTCCAGCTTCCTCTTCTTCTCCTCCTCCATCTTCTTTCTTGCACGGGTCCTGTAGTCGTCGTTCCATTCCGAAAAGCCCTCATACCAGGGAATAACGCCCTTGCCTTGTGTTCTTCCCGGGTGTTCAGGATTTCCCAGGGCGCGCGTAAGCTCGTCGTTCTCTCTATTGGGCGTGAACACCCCCTTTCGAGCATCTTCTATTGCGTCAAGTAACTTTTGTTCTGCTCCTTTTAGACTTGCCTTCTTCGAAACCAGGCCTATCTTCGGGTCCAACGCCCCCCCATGCGCATAGAACCAGGTTCTGCACCTGGGGGGCCAGCTCCTAGTAACCGGAGTGACCCCTGCATCCTCCATCTCTTGCTCAGACTTATCCCACTTAGGCATTGCCACCGCGTAGCCACCTGGCCCCAGCCTATGGAACTGCGTCTTTTTTGCGGCATTGGCCTTGTTTTTTCTCGACCGTTCCTTAGATAATTCTCATTCCTTGAATTTCACGAAAGCGGTCCAGTGTTCTCTTTGCTTCTCCAGTGTTCCCTTGAATTCTTGAGTCTTCCTTTC
>NC_057799.1:10805250-10807273 GCF_018294505.1 Triticum aestivum | reverse complement strand
CCCAAGTAACATCTGGACGTTTAGTTTTTGGCTCTTTCCATTCTTTTTTGCGGCATTGGCCTTGTTTTTTCTCGACCGTTCCTTAGATAATTTTGATTCTTTGAATTTCACGAAAGCGGGCCAGTGTTCTCTTTGCTTCTCCAGTGTTCCCTTGAATTCTGGAGTCTTCCTTTCTGCAGCGAGGTAGTTGGCCCATACAGTCTTCTTGTGGGTGTTGAATGCAATTGCCATCTTCTTAAGAGCAGCGTCCTTGACTTTCTGCACATCTGCATCAGTGAAATAACCTCGTAGGGTGAAATGTTCCATCAGAGATTCCCAAAGCTTTTGTTTTGCTCTGTCGTCGACCCAAGTAACATCTGGGCGTTTAGTTTTTGGCTCTTTCCATTCTTGAATGGAGATCGGGAGTTCGTCCTTCACAATAACTCCGCACTGACGAACGAACTTGTTCGCAATGTTCTTAGGCGTGAGGGGTTCGCCACTAGCTTTGATGGAATCGATGTTGTACTTTACACCCTCCATCAACTTTTTGCCCGGGCCGTGCTTTGTCCTGCTGTCTGTAGAAGCAGATTTGCTCAATCCGAAGGGCTGAAAGAAGAAAGATCGATTCGTTAATATATCTTCAAATAAAAAACATGTGATGATCACTAGATGCCTGCTTATATAAATATACCTCGCCGGTAGTCTTTGTTATTTCAAGATCAACATTATAATCATTGTCTGCGTCATCATAATCATAGTTCATGACTTCATCAGCTCGGTCGTCGAGATCGAATATCTTATCATCACCCTCCCCGGTATTGTTCAGATATTGGGAGCCGTCATTTGCTTCATTCAGATCATCTGGCCTGTTAGGGCTGCGTATGATCTCGAACAGGGCCTCTTCTCCCTCTCTGCCGGTATTGTCCGCCATAGCTTTTATTTAACTAATACAGAAGAAATGTAAACCAATTTAGTATTCAAATTACAATGCATGGATGCAATCAATAAGGAAAAACTGAATCATATAGTACATAATATGCATCGTCTCGAATAATATATAATCTCGAATACATCGTCTCGAATAATATATAATCTCGAATACATCACTGGCTAGGTAGCTAATAAAGATCGAATACTATAGAAGAATCTTGGCCACTCGCGGTTCCTGGGGCGCGGGCGGTGGACACCCAAAGAGAAGGAACCATCACAGGATCATATCTCCGGTCATCTACCCAAAGAACCTGCCAGGTATTGGAGAACCTGACGTCCATAGCAGCCATGTAGCGATGGACGTGCTCGTCCTCCTCCCTGACACGACGACGCACCACCTCCGGCGGGGCCGGCTCCCTCTGCACCGAATGTGGCCCACGCGAACGCCACCAAAGGAGATCAGGGTCGACGACGGGATGCGAGGCCGGGTTCCTCACCAAGCGGCGCGCCCCTCCAGGTAGCACCTCCCAGTGCCAGCCCGGCGGAGCCCAATCCCGGACATGGGTCAGCCGGACGTCGTCGCGAACGGGTCGATGGCGAGGATGCGGGCCGGGCATCGTCGAGAACAAATACTATATGCCCGCAAAAAGTATTTTTTTCAATGATTGGATTGTGATAACTAAAATTCTATATGCAAATTCTAACGATTTGACATTAATCTAATTCATCTAACTAAAACTAATTCTAAAATTTCTAACATTCCTATATATATAACTAACATTTCTAATATTTTTATAACTAAAAAACAGAAAAATTGCTAACATTTTTTATAAATAAAAAACAGAAAAAATTTATAACATTTCTATATAACTAACATTTCTAATATTTCTATAACTAAAAAACAGAACAATTTCTAACATTTCTATAGATATTTCTATAACTAAAAAACAGAAAAATTTCTATAACTAAAATTTATAACTAAAAAACTAATGTGTGTGTGTGTGTGTGGACATGGCGGCCGGGGCAGGAGCTCACCGGCGAGGCGCGGCGACGGGGGGCGGCGACGACGAGGATGGGGATGGGGCGGTGACGGCGGGGACTGGGACGGGCCGGG
>NC_057799.1:10767143-10804980 GCF_018294505.1 Triticum aestivum | reverse complement strand
ACGGGACGACGGGGCGCGGCGCGGCGACGGGGACGGCCGGGGCGATGGACGCCGACGGGGACGGCGACGGGGGCGGCGACGAGGGGCGGCAGCGACGGGGCAGAGGAGAAAGAAGCAGAGGGAGAGATGAGAAACTGAATTTTTTTGAAGTGATTTCTTATATAGAACACCCCTTTAGTACCGGTTGGAGCCACCAACCGGTACTAAAGGTCTGTTTTAGCCAGGCCAAGCGGCGGGAAGCGCACACCCTTTAGTACCGGGTGGTGGCTCCAACCGGTACTAAAGCCCCCACCCCCTTTAGTTCCGGTCTGAGCCACCACCCGGTACTAAAGGGGGTGCGCTGGCGCAGGTCGGTGCGTCATGTTTAGTCCCACCTCGCTAGCCGACGGGCGTCCGCACTGGTTTATAAGCCCCAGTGCGGTAGCTCTCTCGAGCTCCTCTCCAAAGCAGGCCTACTGGGCCTAAATGTTTTGTGCTGCCCTGTTGGCCTACTGGGCCTTTGCGGGCCTGCATCCTGGCCCAACAACAGGTTGGGTTTATAGTCGTATGCAGGCCGCTGTGGCGCAGTAGGCGGGCTTTTTATTTTCTTATTTTTTTTGCTTTATTTATTTTTGTTTTATTTATTTTTGAGTTGTTTTTTGCTGTATTTAGAGTTTCTTTGTGAATATTTTTGCTTTAGGTACAAAAAATTACAAACTTTCTATTAGTGCCGGTAGTTTACAAATTTGAATAGTTTACATTTTGAACTATTTGAAATTTGTGTGATTCACTAGTTTGTGAATAACTTAACTTTGAAAATAGTTTTTTCAGTGATTCTTTTTTCTTATGTTTAATATTAGTGTGTTTTATCATTATATTCAATTTGGTAATGCTTAGGTTATTTAAAAAATGAAATGCCTTTGTAACGGATGAGTTTTCGTCCCAAACCCTGATACTTCGAAAGAGATTGTCCATTTTGTACACGAAGTGCATCCAGTTTTTGCGGTAACCCTCTCTACTTTTTTGCACATGCTATGTGGGTGAAATTATGATACCACGCCAACTTTCAACCTTTTCTGAGTTCATTTGAAATGCTTTTCAATTTCAGGGTCATTTAGCTGAAAATTCAGTAAATGCATGAAAGAATTTGTTTACACATAAAATTTCTTCGCTTTTCAAATGCCAAAACACATAACTACCCTAACTATTACAGAGATTCCCTCCTGGGTGTGAAACACAGAAGAAACTGATGATAGTGAAGCTGATCACATCCCAGATCTTTGGGTGTGAAACTTTTTCTTTGCGTGTGTCCCTTTGCGTCGTAGCCATGGAAAATCTTCATCATTTAACTGGATGCTCGGGTCAATATTCACTGTGAATGGAGCAATTTCATCAAACTTTTCATAATCTTCTGACATGTCTGTCTTGTCATCCACTCCCACGATGTTTCTCTTCCCAGAAAGAACTATGTGGCGCTTTGGCTCATCGTATGATGCATTCGCTTCCTTATCTTTTCTTTTTCTCGGCTTGGTAGACATAACCTTCACATAGAAAACATGTGCCACATCATTATCTAGGACGAATGGTTCGTCTGCATACGCAAGATTGTTGAGATCCACTGTTGTCATTCCATACTGCGGGTCTTCCGTTACCCCGCCTCGTGTCATATTGACCCATTTGCACCGAAACAAAGGGACCTTCAAACCACGTCCATAGTCAAGTTCCCATCTCCTCTATGTAACCATGATATGTTTCCTTTCCCGTCTTGGTTGTTGCATCAAAGCGGACACCACTATTTTGGTTGGTGCTCTTCTTATCTTGGGCGATCGTGTAAAATGTATTACCATTTATCTCGTACCCTTTGAAAGTCATTATATTCGAAGATGGTAACTGGGACAACGAGTACAGGTCATCTTCAATAGAGGCGTCATGCATGGTATGTGTCTGCAACCAGCCGGCGAAACTCCTGGTTTGTTCATGTGTAATCCAGTCATCAGACCACTCCAGGTGTTTGGAGCGTAGAAAATTCTTGTGTTTGTCCATATACGGAGCCACCAAGGCGGAATTCTGTAGAACTGTGTAGTGTGCTTCAGTGAGAGAATGTCCGTCCATACATATTTTTTGATTCCCTCCTAGCGTGCCTTTTCCATCCAGTCTGCCCTTATGCCGCGATTCAGGAAC
Organism: Triticum aestivum; assembly: GCF_018294505.1. NCBI lineage: Eukaryota > Viridiplantae > Streptophyta > Magnoliopsida > Poales > Poaceae > Triticum > Triticum aestivum. The sequence goes on along the minus strand of NC_057799.1, from coordinate 10,802,820 downwards.
ACCAATCGGCTTAAGGTCAGGAATAAAGTCAATACAAAACTCAATGACCTCCTCATTTTCATGGCCCTTGGAGATGCTTCCTTCTGGCCTAGCACGGTTATGAACATATTTCTTTAAGACTCCCATGAACCTCTCAAAGGGGAACATATTATGTAGAAATATAGGACCCAAAACGTTAATCTCTTCGCATAGGTGAACTAGGACGTGCGTCATGATGTTGAAGAAGGATGGTGGGAACACCAACTCGAAACTGACAAGACATTGCACCAAATCATTCTCTAACCTTGGTATGATTTCTGGATCGATTACCTTCTGGGAGATTGCATTGAGGAATGCACATAGCTTCACAATGGCTAATCGAACGTTATCCGGTAGAAGCCCCCTCAATGCAACCGGAAGCAGTTGCGTCATAATCACGTGGCAGTCATGAGACTTTAGGTTCTGGAACTTTTTCTCTGCCATGTTTATTATTCCATTTATATTCGACGAGAAGCCAGACGGTACCTTAATACTGAGCAGGCATTCAAAGAAGATTGCCTTCTCTTCTTTGGTAAGAGCGTAGCTGGCATGACCCTGATGGATGCCGTCTTTTCCATGCATACGTTGCTGGTCCTCCCGTGCCTCAGGTGTATCTTTTTTCTTCCCATACACGCCCAAGAAGCCAAGCAGGGTCACGCAAAGATTCTTCGTCACGTACATCACGTCGATTGCAGAGCGGACCTCTAGGTCTTTCCAATAGGGCAGGTCCCAAAATATAGATTTCTTCTTCCACATGGGTGCGCGTCCGTCAGCATCATTCGGAACAGGTTGTCCGCCAGGACCCTTTCCAAAGACTACCTTCAAATCCTTGACCATATCATGTACATCAGCACTAGTACGGTGGCGAGGCTTCGTCCGGTGATCCGCCTCACCTTTGAAATGCTTGCCTTTCTTTCTTACGGGATGCCTGCTCGGAAGAAATCGACGATGTCCCAGGTACACATTCTTCTTACAATTGTCCAAATATATACTGTCGGTAGCATCCAAACAGTGCGTGCATGTGCGGTATCCCTTGTTTGTCTGTCCTGAAAGGTTACTGAGAGCAGGCCAATCATTGATGGTCACGAACAGCAAGGCCTTTAGGTCAAATTCTTCCCCCATGTGCTCACCCCACGCACGTACACCTGTTCCATTCCACAGCTGTAAGAGTTCTTCAACTAATGGCCTTAGGTACACATCAATGTCGTTGCCGGGTTGCTTAGGGCCTTGGATGAGCACTGGCATCATAATGTACTTCCGCTTCATGCACAACCAAGGAGGAAGCGGTTATACAAACATAGAGTCACAGGCCAGGTGCTATGGTTGCTGCTCGGCTCCCCAAAAGGATTAATGCCATCTGCGCTTAGAACAAACCATACGTTCCTTGCGTCATCTGCAAACTCCTTCCCGTACTTTCTCTCTATTTTTCTCCACTGCGACCCGTCAGCGGGAACTCTCAACTTTCTGTCTTTCTTACGGTCTTCTCTGTGCCATCGCATCGCCTTGGCATGCTCTTTGTTTTGGAACAAACGTTTCAACCATGGTATTATAGGAGCATACCACATCACCTTGGCAGGAATCTTCTTCCTGGGGCGCTCGCCCTCGACATCACCAGAGTCATCGCGCCTAATCTTATAGCGCAATGCACCGCATACCAGGAAAGCGTTCAAATCCTCTTACTCACCGCGGTAGAGGATGCAGTCATTAGGGCATGCATGTATCTTTTGAACCTCTAACCCTAGAGGGCAGACAGCCTTCTTTGCTTCGTACGTACTCTCGGGCAATTCGTTGTCCTTTGGAAGCATATTCTTTATCATTACCAGCAACTTTCCAAATCCCTTGTCAGATACACCATTCTCTGCCTTCCATTGCAGCAATTCAAGTGTGGTGCCCAACTTTTTCTTGTCAGCTTCGCAATTCGGCTACAACAGTTTCTTGTGATCCTCTAACATGCACTGCAACTTCTTCTTCTCCAAATCACTTGCGCAGTTTCTCTTTGCATCGGCAATGGCCCGACCTAGATCATCAGCGGGCTCATCTGATGCCTCTTCTTTAGCTTCTTCCCGCATTGCCGGCTCAGCTTCTTCCCCCATTGTTGTATCATCGTATTCAGGGAACCCATGGCCAGGATAGCTGTCTCGTCCTCTTCTTCTTCATTGTCTTCCATCATAACCCCTCTTTCTCCGTGCTTGGTCCAAACATTATAGTGGGGCATGAAACCGGAGTTAAACAGGTGGACGTGAATGGTTCTTGACGTAGAGTAATTGTGATCATTCTTACAGACTACACATGGACAAGGCATGAAACCATCCGCCCGCTTGTTTGCCTCAGCCACAAGCAGAAATGTTTGCACGCCATTAATGAACTCGGGAGAGCATCGGTCATCGTACATCCATTGTCGGCTCATCTTCATTACACAACACCGAAAAGACCAAATTAATACAAGTTCATACATCAAGTTCATACATAAAGTTCATACAAGACTTAAATGCAACAAACAAATAACTCTCTAACTAAAGCATTTAAATGCAACAACAAATGCGATCAAGATCGCAACTAAGGTAACAATTGATCCAACAACATAATTATACCAAGCCTCACTATCAAGGGCATATTTCCTAATCTTTCTAATCTTCAAGCGCATTTTCTCCATCTTGATCTTGTGATCATCGACGACATCGGCAACATGCAACTCCAATTCCATCTTCTCCCCCTCAATTATTTTCAATTTTTCTTTCAAATACTCGTTTTCTCTTTCAACTAAATTTAACCTCTCGACAATAGGGTCGGTTGGAATTTCCGGTTCACAAACCTCCTAGACAAAAATATCTATGTCAACTTGATGGGCATAATTTGTCATAAACATGAAATGCAACAACTAGTTTTAAAAGAGAATATACCACATCCGAATCATAACAAGGACGAGGGCCGACGGGGACGGATATCAAAACCATGGCACTATGTATAACAAACAACGTACGGGTAAGATAATTATATGAGTAACTATATATCCAAATCACACAAACATCAATTTGGTAATGTAAAACATTCATGAACAAGAGGCTCACCACAAGGTGGTGCCAGCGACGGAACGGTGCGGGCAATCGACTGTGGTTACGATGGAGATTTAGAAGGCACTAAGTAAACCACACCTACATATGCAAACTAAGTGTTATTTTTGACCTGAAATTGCATATAAATCAAATACTAGCACATATATTTCCTCCCAAATTACTAAACTCATAAATTAATCACTATACAAAGCATTGCAAGAGCTAATCTAGCAATGAGAGATGAAAGGACAAAGTTGCTAACCTTTGTGATCATTTGAATGGATGGGGGCCTTCAAATCTTGAAAAAATTTGGGCAAAATGTGTGATGAGCTCGAGAGGAAGAGGGGAAGAACAGAGAGGAGAGGGGAAAGGGGAAGAACAGAGCGAGCTCGGGTGGATGAAGGGTTTATGTAGGATGACCTTTAGCATCGGTTCGTGCCACGAACCGGTAATAAAGGTGCTGGAGGGGCCCCAGACTGACAACATCCTGCCACCACTCACTTTAGTACCGGTCCGTGGCACGAACCGGTGCTAAAGGTCGGCCACGAACCGGTACTAATGAAAGCAGTCGGCTAGCCGTTGGAACCGGCACTAATGCACACATTAGTGCCGGCTCAAAAGCAAACCGACACTAATGTGCTTGACATTTGACCCTTTTTCTACTAGTGAAATCTTCATAAACAGTCGCCTAGCTTGCCTTCCACGCCAAGTAGAGTCCAATCCAGACACGGGTATAGTCTTCGGCCTTCATGTCTTCATAGCCCATCAGTCCGGTCCAACAGATAACAGGCCGGACGCCCGAGGACCCCTTAGTCCAGGACTCCCTCACTTAGCTTTGGGTTCAATCTTGCGGTGTCCTTTCCCAGTGACAGCAGGGGCAGCAAGGCACGTATTGTATTGTTGCCATCGAGGATAAAAAGATGGGATTTATATCATATTGCTTGAGTTTATCCCTCTACATCATGTCATCTTGCCTAATGTGTTACTCTGTTCTTATGAACTTAATACTCTAGATGCATGCTGGATAGCGGTCGATGTATGGAGTAATAGTAGTAGATGCAGAATTGTTTCGGTCTACTTGTCGCGGACGTGATGCCTATATACATGATCATGCCTAGATATTCTCATAACTATGCGCTTTTCTATCAATTGCTCGACAGTAATTTGTTCACCCACCGTAAAATGTGCTATCTTGAGAGAAGCACTAATGAAACCTGTGGCCCCGGGGTCTATCTTCCATCATATAAGTTTCCGATCTATTTTATTTTGCAATCTTTACTTTCCAATCTATACCATAAAAATACCAAAAATATTTATCTTATTATCTCTATCAGAGCTCACTTTTGCAAGTGGCCATGAAGGGATTGACAACCCCTTTATTGCGTTGGTTGCAAGGTTCTTATTTGTTTGTGGAGGTACGAGGGATTTGCGTGTAGTCTCCTACTGGATTGATACCTTGGTTCTCAAAAACTGAGGGAAATACTTACGCTACTTTGCTACATCACCCTTTCCTCTTCATGGGAAAACCAACGCATGCTCAAGAGGTAGCAGAGGCGAAGGAGGAGGCGGAGGGCCCTGACTCACCGAAGGAGGAGGAGGCGGAGGCATCCAGTTCGGAAGGTTGATGAGCTCCTTCCGCCATAGGCATGGAATTTTCAGAGCAGAACCCATCCGAGTCTCCCCTTCACCGGTAGGGTGGTCAAGCTCGAGCTCCTCAAATCCCTCCGTTATTTCGTCCACCGTCACCCTAGCATATCCTTCTGGAATTGGACGGCAGTGAAAAGTTGCGCCGGGTTCAGGTGGTCGAACAGAGCCGACAGCCACCTTGACTTTGAAGTTCTGCCATTGCGTCATAAGGTGACAATGTTGAGACTCCGTGATAGCATCCTCCGGGTAGCTAGCAGGAGCCATGAAGACAGGCTCCAGCTGAAGCAGCTCGGTGGAAGCCATGCTACTTCTCCGTTGAGATGGCGGGGTAGCTTCGACGGTAGCTTCGGCAGGTCGCTTGCTGTGAACTGCTTCTCGTTCCTCTAGCGCTGGTACCCTTGCGTGCAGCTTCTGCAGTTGGGTATGCTCCACTTTCCTCCTCTCCTGGCATTTGTAACCGCCTGCGTCCGGAAACCCAGCCTTCCACGGAACGGAGCCTGGCATGCCTCGTGTCCGTCCAGGGTGCTCAGGATTCCGGAGGGCCATTGTGAGCTTGTCATTCTCTCTGTCTGGAACGAACGTCCCTTCCTGCGCTACGGCGATATAGTCCTGAAGCTTCGTGACGGGTATTCGCAGTTGCTTTTCGTCCAAACGCACTTCCCTGATACAGGGTCCAAGGTTCCGCCAATCTGAAGAACCAAGTCCTTGAACGGTTTGGCCAGTTCAATGTCTCTGGTTCGACCCCTTTATCAAGCAGGTCATTCTCAGCCTTGGCCCACAACGGCCGGGCTTTGAGGTAGCCACCTGACCCCGTGCGATGGTGATGCTCCTTCTTCGCAGCATTCATCTTGTTTGTCGCTAACATCTTCTTACTCTTGTCCGATGTCTTGTGGGCCACAAATGCGTCCCATTGATCTCTGATCTTCTCATACCGGCCGGTGAATTCTGGTGTCTTTACTTCATCGACAAACTTTGTTTTCAGCTCATTCTTCCACCTCCTGAATAGATCTGCCATCTTCTTAAGAGCATGAGACTTGATCAATGGCTCTTTAACTGGCTTCTCCGGATCCTCCTCTGGCGGTAGGGTGAAATTTGCCTTCAGCGCGGCCCAAAGATCATCTTTCTGCCTATCGTTGACGTAAGACACCTCAGGGTCTTCCTTCTTAGGCTTATACCATTGGTGGATGCTGATCAGGGCACTCCGCCTCCCTCTCCGACTGCTCCACTGCATGAGGGTGGCACTCTTCCTCCTTCTCCGCCTGCTCCGGCACGTCCGAGCAGCCCGCCTCCTCCTCCGCCTCGTCAGCAACGGCGGAAGACAGAAGCCGCCGCTCCGGCTGCTCCGGCACGTCGGAGCACTCCACCTCCTTCTAGTACTCGTCAGCAGCAACGGAAGACAGACGCCGCCGCTCCAGCAACTAGCAATGCAGCCAGAGGCGGGAGGCAATACAGATTTGGTCCATCTCTCAAAACTCTAGAGAAGTTACCATACGAGATGACCGAGGAGGAAAACGCGAAGATCTGTGAAGCCCAAGTGAAGGACTTCTTTGAAATGTGGAGAGCTATGAAACATCCACCTCCGGAGAAGATAGATCCGGTGAAAGCGAAGCGCGCTATCAATGCCCCGAAGTGACCACCACCACCTCCGCCGGATGACAACCAAGTCCGTTGTCTTAAAAGGTTAGTAGAACGAAGAAGTGAGAAAAATTCCCCAGCTTGGAGAACAGGAGAACCAATCGTGCCCCCCACTCAAGGTGTCTAGCAATATCATCACAAATCTGCCAGGGATGGTGCCCGGTACCAATGCTGGTGATTACCTGCCCGACGATGCACATTTTGATACAATGGAGGTGGACGAATTCAGGTACCAGTACGGGAAGCCTCTCGTCAAAGATGGAAGTCCTCCTCTAACAACGATGATGCGAAGATTCCATCAATGGTACATGAAAACCTGCAGCGAGTCTGGGAAGGATGCTTTGACAATGAGAATTAAAGATGACCACAACTTCATTGGACAAGATGTGTTAACTGTTGATTTTGACGAGTTTTTCCAGTTCTACAATCTAAAGGCCCTCGATAAATCACTCGTGGCTGATGTCTACTATGCAACCTTCTTCTTGTAGACGTTGTTGGGCCTCCAAGTGCAGAGGTTTGTAGGACAGTAGCAAATTTCCCTCAAGTGGATGACCTAAGGTTTATCAATCCGTGGAAGGCGTAGGTTGAAGATGGTCTCTCTCAAACAACCCTGCAACCAAATAACAAAGAGTCTCTTGTGTCCCCAACACACCCAATACAATGGTAAATTGTATAGGTGCACTAGTTCGGCGAACAGATGGTGATACAAGTGCAATATGGATGGTAGATATAGGTTTTTGTAATCTGAAAATATAAAAACAGCAAGGTGACTATTGATAAAAGTGAGCACAAACGGTATTGCAATGCGTTGAAACAAGGCCTAGGGTTCATACTTTCACTAGTGCAAGTTCTCTCAACAATAATAACATAATTGGATCATATAACTATCCCTCAACATGCAACAAAGAGTCACTCCAAAGTCACTAATAGCGGAGAACAAACGAAGAGATTATTGTAGGGTACGAAACCACCTCAAAGTTATCCTTTCTGATCGATCTATTCAAGAGTCTGTAGTAAAATAACACGAAGCTATTCTTTCTGTTCGATCTATCATAGAGTTCGTACTAGAATAATACCTTAAGACACAAATCAACCAAGACCCTAATGTCACCTAGAAACCGCAATGTCACCTCAAGTATCCGTGGGTATGATTATACGATATGCATCACACAATCTCAGATTCATCTATTCAACCAACACAAAGTACTTCAAAGTGTGCCCCAAAGTTTCTACCGGAGAGTCAAGACGAAAACGTGTGCCAACCCTATGCATATATTCCCAAGGTCACGGAACCCGCAAGTTGATCACCAAAACATACATCAAGTGGAGCAATAGAATACCCCATTGTCACCACGGGTATCCCACGCAAGACATAAATCAAGTGTTCTCAAATCCTTAAAGACTCAATCTGATAAGATAACTTCAAAGGGAAAACTCAATCCATTACAAGAGAGTAGAGGGGGAGAAACATCATAAGATCCAACTATATATAATAGCAAAGCTCGCGATACAAGATCGTGCCAAATCAAGAACACGAGAGAGAGAGAGAGAGAGATCAAACACATAGCTACTGGTACATACCCTCAGCCCCGAGCGTGAACTACTCCCTCCTCGTCATGGAGATCGCCTTGATGATGAAGATAGCCACTGGTGAGGGATCCCCCCTCCGGCAGGGTGCCGGAACAGGGTCCCGATTGGTTTTTGGTGGCTACAGAGGCTTGCGGCGGCGGAATGATAACCCACAAGTATAGGGGATCAATTGTAGCTTCTTTCGATAAGTAAGAGTGTCAAAACCAATGAGAAGCTAAAGGTAGAACCAATATTCCCTCAAGTTCTATCGACCACCGATACAACTCTACGCACGCTTAACGTTCGCTTTACCTAGAACAAGTATGAAACTAGAAGTACTTTGTAGGTGTTTTTGGATAGGTTTGCAAGATAATAAAGAGCACGTAAATAAAAACTAGGGGCTGTTTAGATAAAGACACAACTAAATTAGTTTTAGTAGAGAGCTTTTTGTTACGAGAAAGTTATTTGTCCCTAGGCAATCGATAACTAGACCGGTAATCATTATTGCAATTTTATTTGAGGGAGAGGCATAAGCTAACATACTTTCTCTACTTGGATCATATGCACTTATGATTGGAACTCTAGCAAGCATCCACAATACGGAAGATCATTAAGGTAAAACCCAACCATAGCATTAAAGTATCAAGTCCTCTTTATTCCCATACGCAAACAACCTACTTACTCGGGTATATGCTTCTGTCACTCACGCCACCCACCATAAGCAAATTATGAACATATTGCAAACCCTACAGCGGGGATCCCTCACGCTTGCGCGACACGGAGAGCACCATAGGACCGCACCAATAATAATAAAACATGCAACTCAAACCAATCACGATCATCAATTAACCCATAGGACAAAACGGATCTACTCAAACATCATAGGATAGCCATACATCATTGCGAAATAATATATATCGTTGAGCACCATGTTTAAGTAGAGATTACAGCGGGCAAAAGAGGGGTTACACTGCTGCATAGAGCGGGAAAGAGTTGGTGATGATGGCGGTGAAGTTGTTGGTGAAGATTGTGGCGATGATGATGGCCCCCGGTGGCACTCCGGCGCCACCGGCAGCGAGGGAGAGAGACCCCCCCCCCTCCTTCTTCTTCTTCCTTGACCTCCTCCCAAGATGGGAGAAGTGTTTCCCCTCTGGTCCTTGGCCTCCATGGCATGGGAGGGGCGAGAGCCCATCCGAGATTGGATCTGTCTCTCTGTCTCTCTCTGTTTCTACGCTCTAGATTCTGGCCCTTCACCGTTTCTTAAATTCCCAGAGATCCGTAACTCCGATTGGGCTGATTTTTTGACACGATCTCTATCCGGATATTAGCTTTCTTGCGGCGAAAGAAGGGCACAAAACTGCCTTACAGGCAGGCCACGAGGGTCTACGGCGCGCCTGACCCCCTGGGGCGCGCCCCCCTGCCTCGTGGCCCCCTCGGGCATCGTTCGCGTTGATTCTTCTTCCCAAAAATCACATATATTCCAAAAATAATCTCCGTTAGTTTTTATCCCGTTTGGACTCCGTTTGATATGGATTTTCTGCGAAACAAAAAACATGCAACAAACAGGAATTGGCACTGGGCACTGGATCAATATGGTAGTCCCAAAAAATAGTATAAAAAGTTGCCAAAAGTATATGAAAGTTGTATAATATTGGCATGGAACAATCAAAAATTATAGATACGACGGATACGTATCAGCATCCCCAAGGTTAATTCCTGCTCGTCCTCGAGTAGGTAAATGATAAAAAAAGATAATTTTTGATGTGGAATGCTACCTAGCATAATCTTAATCACATAATCTAATCATGGCATGAATATCAAGACACGAGTGATTCAAAGCAATAGTCTATCATTTGACATTAAGACAATAATACTTCAAGCATACTAATAAAGCAATCATGTCTTTTCAAAACAACCTGGCCAAAGAAAGTTATCCCCTACAAAATCATATAGTCTGGCTATGCTCCATCTTCACCACACAAAATATTCAAATCATGCACAACCCCGATGACAAGCCGAGCAATTGGTTCATACATTTTAACGCGCTTCAGCCTTTTCAATCCTCACGCAATACATGAGCGTGAGCCATGGACATAGCACTATAGGTGGAATAGAATATGATGGTGGAGGTTGTGTGGAGAACACAAAAAAGGAGAAAGTCTCACATCGACGTGGCTAATCAACGGGCTATGGAGATGCCCATCAATTGATGTCAATGTGAGGAGTAGGGATTGCCATGCAATGGATGCACTATAAGTATATGAAAGCTCAAACTGAAAATAAGTGGGTGTGCATCCAACTTGCTTGCTCATGAAGACCTAGGGCATCTGAGGAAGCCCATCGTTGGAATATACAAGCCATGTTCTATAATGAAAATTCCCACTAGTATATGAAAGTGATAACTCAAGAGACTCTCTATATGAGGAACATGGTGCTACTTTGAAGCACAAGTGTGGTGAAGGGATAGTAACATTGCCCCTTTTTCTCTTTTTTGGCGGGCTTCTTTGGCCCCCTTTTTTTTAGGCTTCTTTGGCCTCTCTTTTTTTTGGGGGGGGGGGGGCAATGCTCTAATAATGATGATCATCACACTTTTATTTACTTACAACTCAATATTACAACTCGATACTAGAACAAAGATATGACTCTATATGAATGCCTCCGGCGGTGTACCGGGATGTGCAATGATCTAGCATAGCAATGACATCAAAAAACGGACCAGCCATGAAAACATCATGCTAGCTATCTTACGATCATGCAAAGCAATATGACAATAAATGCTCAAGTCATGTATATGACGATGATGGAAGTTGCATGGCAATATATCTCGGAATGGCTAAGGAAATGCCATGATAGGTAGGTATGGTGGCTGTTTTGAGGAAGATATAAGGAGGCTTATGTGTGATAGAGTGTATCGTATCACGGGGTTTGGATGCACCGGCGAAGTTTGCACCAACTCTCGAGGTGAGAAAGGGTAATGCACGGTACCGAAGAGGCTAGCAATGATGGAAGGGTGAGAGTGCGTATAATCCATGGACTCACATTAGTCATAAAGAACTCATATACTTATTGCAAAAGTTTATTAGCCCTCGAAGCAAAGTACTACTACGCATGCCCCTAGGGGGATAGATTGGTAGGAAAAGACCATCGCTCGTCCCCGACCGCCACTCATAAGGAAGACAATCAATAAATACCCATGCTCCAACTTCGTTACATAACGGTTCACCATACGTGCATGCTACGGGAATCACAAACTTCAACACAAGTATTTCTACAATCCACAACTACCCACTAGCATGACTCTAATATCACCATCTTTGTATCGCAAAACTATTGCAAGGAATCAAACATATCATATTCAGTGATCTACAAGTTTTATGTAGGATTTTATGACTAACCATGTGAATGACCAATTCATGTCATCTCTCTAAATAGATATAAGTGAAGCAAGAGATTTTAATTCTTTCTACAAAATATATGCCCATGCTCTAACAAGTATAAGTGAAGCAAAAGAGCATTCTACAAATGGCGGTTTTCTATGTGAAGAGAAACGGGCAATCCAAACTTCAAATGATATAAGTGAAGCACATGAAGCATTCTATAAAGCCATACTCAAAAGATATAAGTGAAGTGAAAAGAGCATTCTATAAATCAACCATGGACTATCTCATACCAGCATGGTGCATAAAAGAAAAGTGAAAACTAATGCAAAAGACGCTCCAAGATTTGCACATATCGCATGAATGAAACAAATCCAAAAACATACCGATACTTGTTGAAGAAAGATGGGATGCCTTCCGGGGCATCCCCAAGCTTAGATGCTTGAGTCTCCTTGAATATTTACTTGGGGTGCCTTGGGAATCCCCAAGCTTGATCTCTTGCCTCTCCTCCTTATCCTCATATCGAAACATCCTCGATCTTCGAACACTTCATCCACACAAAACTTCAACAGAAAACTCGGTAAGATCCGTTAGTATAATAAAGCAAATCACTACTCTAAGTACTGTTGAAAACCAATTCATCTTTTGTTTTTGCATTGTGGCTACTGTAATATAACTTTTCCATGGCTTAATCCACTGATAGAAATTGATAGTTTCATGAAAACAAGCAAACTATGCATCAAAAACAGAATCTGTCTAAAACAGAATAGTCTGTAATAATCTGAACATTCACCATACCTCTGGTACTCCAAAAATTCTACCAAAACTAAGAAAAATAAAAAATTTGTATAGAAAGACAGTGCAAAAAGTTTCAGAACTATTTGACGTTCCAGTAAAGAATGTAAAATCGCGCACTACAGCCAAAGTTTCTGTCCTGCACCGCACAAACCAACAAGCATTGTAAACATCCTAAGGCAAACCTTGGCACATTATTTTTATAATACAATGGAATTGTACAAGGGGATAATTATTTTTGTTGAAAAGTTTCTGTAATTAAGATTCACAAAGTTTCTGTGAGCATGAACAATGTTCAAGGAGCTCCCCCACTTCAACAATGCTTGTCTCTCTCACTTTCACTTTCCTTTTTGAAAAGTTTGGGTTCCCCTCTTTATTTTATTTTGTTTTTAAACTTTATAAAAGCACACAACAGAAATAAATGACTCTCTAAAACTTCCGGGTTGTGTCCCTGGCAGCGCTTTCTTTAAAGCCATTAAGCTAGGCATATAGTGCTCAAGTAATGGATCCACCCGGATCCCAAGGTATATCAAAGCCAATTTTAATTAACAATGATTTGTGATTTAGTAGTGAGCACAAAGTAACATATATCATGCAACAACGAAGTCTTAACTCTCTTCCTATGCATCGGCATGTCATAAAAGAACAATTCATGCACACAAAGTAAAGGCCAATGCATAGCATAAGAAGTTTCTTGCAATTTTATCGTGTTGGAAACATAGAGAGGCGGAGATGTAGTTCCTCTCTCATAATAATTGCAAGTAGGAGCAGCAAGCACATGCATATTACATTCATCTAAATCATCATGTGCAACGGTAAAATGCAACCCATCAACATAATCCTTAATAAGACAAAACTTCTCCGATATAGTGTAGTTTGGAGAATTCAAAAAGATAATATGACTATTATGTGTGGGTGCAATAGCAACAATTTCATGTTTTACATAAAGAACTAGAGAAAGTTCATCTGCATAAGCATCATTCATATTGGCATCATGGCCACAAGCATAGCAAGCATCAAGTTCATCAAAAAGGGGTATTTCAAAAGAATCAACGGGGTCATAACAATCATCATAGCATTCATCCTTTGGTAAGCATGAAGAGAAATTAAACAATGTATGAGTTCTTCCTCCTTTTGTTCTTCGCTCTCCTCCTCATCTTTTTCATCCAATGAGCTCATAATGTCATTAATTTCTTCTTCCATAAACTCCTGCAAAATATTAGTCTCTTCTTGGACAGCAGAGGAGTCCTCAATATATGGTTTAACATAGGCATTAGAAGCATAATTATCATAACAATATTCAAGTATGACAAAATTTTCAGATTTGTAAAGAGTAGCATCATACTTTTCAATCAAAGAAGCAATTTCATAAGCACCATTAAAAGCAACAAATTCTTCAATTTGCTGAACATCATAGTAACTATAAATACCCTTAGCATACGAAGATACGATTCCATTATCACTAAACTCACATTGGTAGGGAAGGTGTTTCTTAGGGTTTCCAGAACAATAAGTAACATCATACATTTCACATAAATTCCAAGCATAGCATTGCAAACGATGAATTTGATCTAGCAAAAGTTTCCCTTTTTGAGATAAGCGGTGTCGCACATAACAAGCATGCTCATCTAAAGATTTTCCCTCAACTAAGCTAGTTGGGGTTTCAGCACGAGCACATAGGGATCGAAGATGATCCAAGTAAAAAGCTTCAGGAGTGTGATAGATTTTGAGTGGTTCTTCAACCATTGGTTCAGTAGGTACAACTAAGTTTTTGGTATTTTGCGTTTCCTACCCACAACTAAAGATAGAAAACAACTGAGAACATCAAATAAAAATTACTTAGTGATCAAGCAAACAAGCACACACGAGAATATTCACCCCACGCTATAACTCCCCGGCAACGGTGCCACAAAAAGGTCTTGATAACCCACAAGTATAGGGGATCAATTGTAACCTCTTTCGATAAGTAAGAGTGTCGAACCCAACGAGGATCTAAAGGTAGAACAAATATTCCCTCAAGTTCTATCGACCACCGATACAACTCTACGCACGCTTAACGTTCGCTTTACCTAGAACAAGTATGAAACTAGAAGTACTTTGTAGGTGTTTTTGGATATGTTTGCAAGATAATAAAGAGCACGTAAATAAAAACTAGGGGTTGTTTAGATAAAGACACAACTAAATTAGTTTTAGTAGCGAGTGCTACCTCTTGAGCACTACATTGGTTTTCCCTTGAAGAGGAAAGGGTGATGTAGCAAAGTAGCGTAAGTATTTCCCTCAGTTTTTGAGAACCAAGGTATCAATCCAGTAGGAGGCCACGCACGAGTCCCTCGCACCTACACAAACAAATAAATCCTCGCAACCAACGCGATAAGGGGTTGTCAATCCCTACACGGTCACTTACGAAAGTGAGATCTGATAGATATGATAAGATAAGATAATATTTTTGGTATTTTTATGATAAAGATGCAAAGTAAAGAAAGTAAAATAAAAACGGCGCCAGAAATAGCTTGTTGTCGGGAGATTAATATGATGGGAAATAGACCCCGGGGCCATAGGTTTCACTAGTGGCTTCTCTCAAGAGCATAAGTATTACGGTGGGTGAACAAATTATTGTTGAGCAATTGACATAATTGAGCATAGTTATGAGAATATCTAGGTATGATCATGTATATAGGCATCACGTCCGAGACAAGTAGACCGACTCCTGCCTGCATCTACATCTATTACTCCACACATCGACCGCTATCCAGCATGCATCTAGAGTATTAAGTTCATAAGAACAGAGTAACACTTTAAGCAAGATGACTTGATGTAGAGGGATAAACTCATGCAATATGATATAAACCCCATCTTGTTATCCTCGATGGCAACAATACAATACGTGCCTTGCTGCCCCTACTGTCACTGGGAAAGGACACGGCAAGATTGAACCCAAAGCTAAGCACTTCTCCCATTGCAAGAAAGATCAATTTAGTAGGCCAAACCAAACTGATAATTCGAAGAGACTTGCAAAGATAACCAATCATACATAAAATAATTCAGAGAAAATTCAAATATTGTTCATAGATAAACTTAATCATAAACCCACAATTCATCGGTCTCAACAAACACGCCGCAAAAGAAGATTACATCGAATAGATCTCCACGAGAGAGGGGGAGAACATTGTATTGAGATCCAAAAAGAGAGAAGAAGCCATCTAGCTAATAACTATGGACCGGAAGGTCTGAAGTAAATTACTCACACATCATCGGAGAGGCTATGGTGTTGATGTAGAAGCCCTCTGTGATTGATTCCCCCTCCGGTGGAGCTCTGGAAAAGGCCCCAAGATGGGATCTTACGGGTACAAAAGGTTGCGGTGGTGGAATTAGGTTTTTGGCTCTGTATCTGGTAGTTTGGGGGTACGTAGGTATATATAGCAGGAAGAAGTACGTCGGTGGTGCAACATGGGGCCCACGAGCGTGGAGGGCGCACCTGGGGGGGGGGGGTAGCATGGAGCAATCAAAAATTATAGATACGTTGGAGACGTATCAGAGAGCTTTTTGTTACGAGAAAGTTATTTGTCCCTAGGCAATCGATAACTAGACCGGTAATCATTATTGCTATTTTATTTGAGGGAGAGGCATAAGCTAACATACTTTCTCTACTTGGATCATATGCACTTATGATTGGAACTCTAGCAAGCATCCGCAACTACTAAAGATCATTAAGGTAAAACCCAACCATAGCATTAAAGTATCAAGTCCTCTTTATTCCCATACGCAAACAACCTACTTACTCGGGTATATGCTTCTGTCACTCATGCCACCAACCATAAGAAAATTATGAACATATTCCAAACCCTACAGCGGGGATCCCTCACGCTTGCGCGACACGGAGAGCACCATAGGACCGCACCAATGATAATAAAAATGCAACTCAAACCAATCACGATCATCAATTAACCCATAGGACAAAACGGATCTACTCAAACATCATAGGATAGCCATACATCATTGGGAAATAATATATAGCATTGAGCACCATGTTTAAGTAGAGATTACAGCGGGTAAAAGAGGGGTTACACCGCTGCATAGAGGGGAAAAGAGTTGGTGGTGATGTCGGTAAAGTTGTTGGTGAAGATTGTGGTGATGATGATGGCCCCCGGTGGCACTCCGGCGCCACCGGGAGCGAGGGAGAGAGAGCCCCCCTCCTTCTTCTTATTCCTTGACCTCCTCCCTAGATCGGAGAAGGGTTTCCCCTCTGGTCCTTGGTCTCCATGGCAAGGGAGGGGCGAGAGCCCCTCCGAGATTGGATCTGTCTCTCTGTCTCTCTCTCTTTCTACGCTCTAGATTCTGGCCCTTCACTGTTTCTTAAATTCCCGGAGATCCGTAACTCCGATTGGGATGATTTTTGGACACGATCTCTATCCGGATATTAGTTTTCTTGTGGCGAAAGAAGGGCACCAACTGCCATACGGGGTGGCCACGAGGGTCCAGGGCGCGCCCCCTGCCTCGTGGCCCCCTCGGGCATCGTATCACGTTGATTCTTCTTTCCAAAAATCACATATATTCCAAAAAAATCTCCGTTAGTTTTTATCCCGGTTGGACTCCGTTTGATATGGATTTTCTACGAAACAAAAAACATGCAACAAACAGGAACTTGCACTAGGCACTGGATCAATATGTTAGTCCCAAAAAATAGTATAAAAAGTTGCCAAAAGTATATGAAAGTTGTATAATATTGGCATGGAACAATCAAAAATTATAGATACGACGGAGACGTATCACGGAACTCCCGGTCTAGGTTATTTTCTGGAGGTTTCTGTATTTATAGGAATTTTTGGCGTAGGTCTCACGTCAGGGGGGGGGGGGTCTCCGAGTCGTCCACGAGATAGGGGGTGCGCCTAGGGGGTTGGGCGCGCCCCTCACCCTCGTGGACGGCCCGGGACTCTTTTGGCCCAACTCTTTCACTCCGGGGGCTTCTTTTGGTCCATAAAAAATCATCAAAAATTGGCACATCAATTGGACTCCGTTTGTTATTCCTTTGCTGTAAAACTCAAAAACAAGGAAAAAACAGAGACTGGCACTGGGCTCTAAGTTAATAGGTTAGTCCCAAAAATTGTATAAAATAGCATATAAATACATATAAAACATTCAAGATTGATAATATAATAGCATGGAACAATCAAAAATTATAGATACGTTGGAGACGTATCAGTGGCTTGCAACTGTCTGTAAGTACTACTTTCTGTAATTAAATCTCTCAGCTCTTTCATTGCATGTATATATAATTATCCTCACTATATTATGCAGATTGAAGATCGTCGAATGGAGAAAAGAACAAATCTATGACATTGGGTTCATTAACCCAAATGTCATACATGAATTTGTGGTTAAACACAACGTCGCAAAAATCGAGGACAACTTGCTACAATCGTTCCTAAAAAATCAAAGCAAAGATAAAATACTCTTTCTTTACAACTTCAAGTGAGTGTTACTGTCTTATGCACATTTAGTTTCCCTTATTACTCGAGGTTATAGTAATGTAACTGGTGAGTTATGCATGCGTGCACAGGTTCCACTTTATTCTCCTAGAGATTAAGCTTGAGCGGGGAGAAGTAACCGCCTTAGACTCGAGACGAAAAGATCCCCAGAAATATGCGAACATGACTGAGATGCTCCAGAAGTAAGTTCAATCGATCATTATCGCACCATATCGGCAACTTTGTTCATTTCCTGATATCAAGTAATTGTTTTCTTTGTCTAGCGGGGTTTGGAAAGAGTTCACCGCAATTTCTCCGGGATGCCGACCGAGCTGCGATTTAAACACCTGAAAGTAAGTACTACTACCTAGTTCCGCGCATTTCCCATTGATTGTAGCTAGTTTCATCAATACCAATTAGCATGCTTGCTTATCAGTTTGATTGACCTCTATTTCTCGTAAAGTGCTTGTGGTAGGAAGCCGGGAATGATTTCTGTGGACACTACGTTTGCGAGTTCATCTACAACGCGATGGCCTCTAATAAGCGGGGCTACTCTGAAAAACAATATGAAGTGCGTAAGCAAAAATATTCACAATTTTATTTTATTACCATCATTTGTGTGGATCATTTTCATTCATACACATGTATTGACCCTCTTCTTCAATTTAGCTCTAGCAGTTGCGGGATGAGCTCCTACCACATGATCGCATAAAAGCAATTCAAGAGGAATAGGCGGGATTCTTTCTTGACCACGTCATCAATAAAGCCGGAGAATACCATGTGGAACTTGACTTCAAATATTAGGGATTGTAAGAGATCTTATATTGTATATATGTAGTTAGTAGCGTCGGATAGATATACGAAAACTTGTTGTTCGACCAATCTCTCGGAGAAGGAGGAGGTCAATCACTTCTCTCTGTATATGTTCATGACGATCTTGTATACTTAATGGTTTCCTTCATTTGCTTACTAGCTAGCGTGTCGCGAGTTCTCTCTATACGTATAGTACGTAGCGTCGACCAAGCATGGAGATAAGAGAGGTCACTTCTCTCTATTACCTAGCTAACACAATATATGAAACCCCTAAATTAACCCTCCAACCCCCCCCCCTTTAAAAAAAAAACAAAAACCCCAGCTCCTGAGCTGCTGACGTGTGGATGCTTTCTGGTCCCGGTTGGTGTTACCAACCGGGACCCAAGGCCCTCCTGCCTGGGCTCGCCGCAGCGGCCACGTGGAGCCCCACCTGTCCCGGTTCGTAAGAGAACCAGGACTAAAGGTAATGGGCTTTAGTCCCGACCCTTTAGTCCCGGTTCCAGAACCGGGAAAAATGGGCCTCTGAAACCAGGACAAATGGGCCTTTTTCTACTAGTGTGGGGAGCTCTGCCGGCGAAATTGTTCTTCTCAACCAGCTTAGTTTAACATCACAAGCTCGATCAGTTGCTTATAAGCTAGCTAGGCAGAGTAAAACCAACAAATTAAGATGTGTGGTGCACTAAACTTGGAGCAATTAGTTAGGCGCAACATAGCTTTCATTCCTAAGAAACAGACAAGGCAGTCTTTGACTCTTGGTTAGGTGCTTTATGAACTTTTTGTTCCCCCTCAGAAAAAATGTGAAAAATACCAACATCATGGGCAAGACAACTGCAACCCGTTATTTGCTAGACTCGATGGGTCTTTTTTCTTCAGACAATAACCAATGCACAGGTTGTTATTCATGGTCTATTCCTGCAGGCAAAACATGGAGTTGTAATCACCAGCAATTCCATCGCAAATACGCCGCTCCATTAAAACTGAGAGTTATAAATGAATTACATACGTTTGTTTTAGGAAGATTGAACCCTTTATCTCATGTTTATACTCTGATCAAAACCATAGGTAAATTAAATGGAGAGATTTACAAGTTGTGGAGATCTGCCGGGTACGACTAAATCCATCTCTAACCGATCCTTTATAGTTTACATTAGATGATCAAACCATCTCCAACCTTTAGAGGTGTATATTTGCTCCTTAGAAATGTTAAATTTTTAGCCATCAAGTTAAACGTCACTACTCAATTATTTTACTAAATAATATTTTGGTCACATACTTCACTAGTTCTTTGCTAAGAGAACCAATCCAAAGAAAACCACAAGAAAAATTACGCACATCAATAGAAACTCCAATTCCTTCACTACTCCTACTAGCCTGATCAATGTTTCTATGGTACATCAAATGAATTTGGACCCTTTATTTATGTGATTTAATGGCTCAGGTGCCACAATATACTACGACCGAATTTGGGCAGTATATTAAGGCATAAAGGGTATTTTGGGATAGTTCAGTCATATTAACCCCGCATCCAGATCTCGTCGTGCTTTATACCCCAATACATTCATCATTCTTCATATCATTCTCACAAGCTATGATCCACTGGACGCCACCCACCATGGCAGCCCCTACCCGCTTTCGTCGGTGACACGTGCATGTTCATAGGCCGCCAGGAGGTGCTTGTTGGCCTTTCTCTCGGGTGCATGATGTTTCCAAGAAGAGCTCGTCCTAGCGAAGACTGGTGACCCACAAGTATAGATGATTAATTGTAGTCCTTTCGAAAAGTAAGAGTGTCGAACCCAACGAGGAGCAGCAGTAAATGACAAGCGGTTTTCAGCAAGGTATTCTCTGTAAGTGCTATAAGTACTAATAATAGATAGTTTTATAGCAAGGTAATTTGTAATAAGTAACAACTAACAATAGTAAACAGAGTGCAGCAAGGTGGCCCAATCCTTTTATAGTCTAGGAAAAGCCGTAAGTACTTCTTATAATGAGCAAACCATTGCGAACCAACCTGTGGTTGGATGGTTAGGTGGATAGTCGTATCCCCGCGGCCACCAGTGTTCTAGTCCTGGTGCTCACATTTATCCTAGATTTATTTCAGGATTTTCAGCGATGCACATTCAGTGAGAGGAGATGTTCCCGTCGAGTACGAGGCGTCTACGGTGACTTCATAAAATCTCAAGATGATATGTCGGCTCAGTCTCTCAGAGGTTCTCATAGAGATAGGGTGTGCGTGTGTGCATTCATAGGGGTGAGTGTATGCGTGTATATATGAGCACTTGCGTCTGTACTGTGTTCAAAAATAATAATGAGCAAAGCATTCTTGAGGATACATGGAATTCTCGTCTAGTCAAGTTCATCATGTTTAGTTGATTCGCATTCACTAATTTTATAATTTGATATGTGGGTGAACTGGTGCTATGGTGTTGTTCTTACTTGAACAACTAACCTCTTATGATTACCCCCACTCGCAAGCATCCGGAACTACGAAAGAAAAATTAAGATAAACTAACCATAGCATGGAAGATATGGATTGAAATTAGCCCCTTACGGAATAACTCGTAAATTAGGGTTTTAACTTCTGTCACTCTCGCAACCCATCATCTACTTATACCCCCCAATGCCTTCCGCTAAGGCCAAACATGATGAAGTGTCATGTAGTCAACGTTCGCATGACACCACTAAAGGAAGAACATACATATCATCAAAATATTGAACGAATACCAACTTCACATAATTACTCATAATAATAATACTCCCATGTCCTCAAGAACAAAAGTAAATAGTCACAAATCATATTCATGTACAAGAACAAAGGGGTATTGTATATGATTAAGGATTTGAACATATAACCTTCCACCAAGTAAACCAACTAGCATCAACTACAAGATGTAATCACCACTACTGGTAATCCACATGTACCAGGTGGATGGTGGCAATGTTGTGCATAAAAATAGAGGGTGTAGCACATTGATCATAGAATACCTTGGCATTGCGACTTCTCCAAACATTCTAGAGAATGACAATAGTAGAAAAAGGGCCATTTGTACCGGTTCTTAAGGGCCTTTTGTCCCGGTTGTTGAACCGGGACTAAAGTGTCATTACTAACGCCCTGGGCCTTTAGTCCCGGTTCTTATATGAACCCGGACAGATGGGCCTCCATGTGGCCCGTCCGGCGAGCCCAGGCAGGAGGCCCTTTCGTCCCGGTTGGTGGCACAAACCAGGACCAATAGGCATCCACGCGTCAGCAGCTAACAGGAGCTGAGGTTTTTGTTTTTTTGAAAGGGGTGGTTTAGGGGTTTTGGGGGGTTAATTTAGGTGTTTCATATATTGTGTTATCTAGCTAATTAATAGAGAGAAGTGTCCTCTCTTATCTCCGTGCTTGGTCGACGTACGCTACGTATTATATATACGTATAGAGAGGACTCGATACGCTAGCTGTAAGCAAATGAAGGAAACAGAAGATCGTCATGAACATATGCATACAGAGAGAAGTGATATCGACCACCTCTCCTTCTCCGAGAGATTGGTCAAACAACAAGTTCTCGTATATCTATCCGACGCTACCGGCTACATATATACAATATAATTATCTCTTACAATATAATCTCCTAATTATATATGAACTCAGGGTCACATGGTATTCTCCATCTTTAGCGATCATGTGGTCAAGGAAGAATGCCGCCAATTCCTCTTGAATTGCTCGCATACGATCTGGTGGTAGGAGTTCATCCCGCATCTGAAAGATCTAATTTGAACAAGGGGGTCAATACATATATATATATATATATATATATATATATATATATATATATATATGAATAAATGAAACTCAACACAAATGATGGTAATAAAATAAAATTGCTAATATTATTGCTTACGCACTTCATATTGTTCGTCAGAGTAGCCCCGCTCACAGGTCGTGTGGCGGATGGACTCGCAAACATAGTATCCACAGTAGTTATTCCCGGCTTCCTGCCACAACCACTTTACAATAAATAGAGGTCAATCAAACTGATACGCAAGCATGCTATAAATGGTATTGATGAAACTAGCGCTTGAATCACTAGGAGATGCGCGGAACATGCTAGTAGTACTTACTTTCGGGTGTCTAAATTGCAGCTTCTTCGGCAGTCCCGGAGCTTTTTTGGTGAATTTTGTCCAAACCCTGCCAGACAAAGAAAACAATTACTTGATATCAGGAAATGAACAAAGTTGCTGATATGGTAACATAATGATCGATTTAACTTACTTCTTGAGCATTTCAGTCATGTCCGCATACTCCTTAGGATCTTTTCGTCTCGAGTTTAAGACGGTTACTAGTCCCTGCTCAAGCTTATTCTCTAGGTGAATATAGTGTTACCTGCGCACGCATGCATAACTCATCAATTACATTACTATAACTTGGACTAATAAGGGAAACCGAATATGCACAAGACAGTAACACTCACTTGAAGTCGTAACGAAATAGTATTATATCTTTGTTTTCATTTATTATCAACGATCGTAGCAAGTTGGCCTCGGTACCTTCGGCATGAAATTTAACCTCATTTGCATCTATGAGATTTGTGTTAATGAACCCAATATCTTGTCTTTTCTTCAATTTGGCGATCTTCAATCTGCATATATAATATAGTGAGGATAATTATTAATACATGCAATGAAAGAGCTGACCTATATATAGAGACTTAATGACAGAAATAGTACTACTTACAGACAGTAGCAAGTGACCGTTAATTTATCGAGGGCCATTTGATTGAAAAACTGGAAGAACTCCTCAAATGGAACATGCAACAGATCAATTCCAACGAGGTCATGCTCCTCTTTAACAAACAGCGTCAAAGTATTCGTCCCCCCAGACTCTCTGCAGGTTTTCATGTACCAATCATGGAATCTTCGCATCATCGTTGTTAGAGATTTTTCATCTTTGACGAGAGGCTTCCCGTACTCGTATTTGTGTTCGTCCACCTCCAAGAAATCATAATGTACATCGTCGGGCAGGTAATCTCCAAGATTGCTATAACCGGGCACCATCCTTGGATCATTAGCGACGTTTGTTCGCTGAGCTGGCCAATTTTTTTCCAAGCTACTCGTCGTTCTTTTAACCTTTCATCACTTCTAGTACTTCCCGACCGTTTCGCTTCGAGAAATGACTTTTCAATAATGCGGTCATAATTGACTTTCGGTGGAGACTTTGGTGGTTTCTTCAGGGCATCCAGAGTGTGCTTCGCTTTCACCGGATCTATCTTCACCTCCGGAGGTGGATGTTTCTTTGCTTTCACCCCTTCAAAGAATTTTGTCACTTCGCTCCGCACGATATTCGCGCTTTCCTCCATGGTCCACTCGTATGGTAACTTCTCTGGAGTCTTCAGAGAAGGACCGAATCTGTATTGCCTCCCGCCTCTGGCTGTACTGCTAGACGCCGGAGCAGACGGAGCGACTGCGGTTGTCTTCTTTCGTGCTTGCTTACGAGGCGGAGGAGAAGGACTACGACGCTCCGGAGCAGCCGGAGCGGCGGCGGGTCTCTTCCGCCCTTGCTGGCGAGGCGGAGAAGGAGGAGGCTGGCTGCTCGGGCGCGCCGGCGCGGGCGGATAAGGAGGCGGAGTGCCGCCATGCGTCGGAGAAGGAGCCTGAGTGCCCTGATCACTCGCCGGAGGAGGAGGCGGAGTACCCTGACTCGCCGGAGGAGGAGGAGGAGGCGGAGGCATCTAGTTCGGCAGGTTGATGAGCTCCTTCCGCCATAGGCATGGAGTCTTCAGAGAAGAACCCAGCCGAGTCTCCCCTTCACCCGTAGGGTGGTCAAGCTGGAGGTCCTCAAATCCATCTGTTATTTGATCCACCATCACCCTAGCATATCCTCCTGGAATCGGCCGGCAGTGGTAGGTTGCGCCAGGTTCAGTAGGTAAAACAGAGCCAACAGCTGCCTTGACTTTGAATGTCATCCATTGCGTCATTAGGTGGCAATGTTGAGACTCTGTGATAGCATCCACGGGGTAGCTAGCAGGAGCCGTGAAGACAGGCTCCTGCTGAAGCTGCTCGGTGGAAGCCACGCTGCTTCTCCGCTGAGATGGTGGGTAGCTTCGGGGTAAGCTTCGGCAGGTCGCTTGCTGCGATTTGCTTCTCGTTCCTCTATCGCTAGTACCCTTGCGTGCAGCGCCTGAAGTTGGGTATGCTCCACTTTTTCCTCCTCTCCTGGCATTTGTAACCGCCTGCGTTCGGAAACCCAACCTTCCACAGAACGGAGCCTGGCGTGCCTCGTGTCCATCCAGGGTGCTCAGGATTCCCGAGGGCCATTGTGAGCTCGTCGTTCTCTCTATCTGGAACGAACGTCCCTTGCTGGGCTGCCTCGATATACTCCTGAATCCTCATGATTGGTATTCTCAGTTGCTCGTCCGTCCAAATGCACTTCCCTGATACAGGGTCCAACGTTCCACTAGCCCCGAAGAACCAAGTTCGGCAACGGTCTGACCACCTGAATGTCTCTGGTTCGACCCCTTTATCAAGCAGGTCATTCTCAGCCTTGGCCCACAACGGCCGGGCTTTGAGGTAGCCACCTGACCCCGTGCGATGGTGAAGCTTCTTCTTCGCAGCATTCTTCTTGTTTCTCACTGACATCTTATTACTCTTGTCCAATGTCCTGTGGGCCACAAATGCGGGCCAGTGATCTCTGATCTTCTCATGCCGGCCGATGAATTCTGGTGTCTCTTCTTTGTCGACAAATCTTTTCAGCTCATTCTTCCACCTCCTGAATAGTTCTGCCATCTTCTTAAGATCATGAGACTTGATCAATTGCTCTTTAACTGGCTTCTCCGGATCCTCCTCTGGCGGTAGGGTGGAATTTTCCTTCAGCGCGGTCCAAAGATCTTCTTTCTGCATATCGGAGACATAAGACACCTCAGGGTCTTCTTTAGCCGGCTTTAACCATTGGTGGATGCTGATCGGGATCTTGTCCCTAACAAGAACCCCGCACTGAGCAGCAAATGCTTCCTTTGTCCGGATGGGTTCAATCGGCATGTCATCGCGCGCGATTTCTATGATCTCAAACCTTTCATCCGAGCGCAACTTTTTCTTCGGGCCTCGTCTCTTTACCGAAGTTGTGCTCGATCCGGAGGGCTAGAAAAAAGAAGAAAGACTAGAGTTCATTAATATATGTGTACATACCAAAAACAATTAATGCATCAATTAGCTAGCTATAGTCAGCACATGCTTAATTAATATATATACCTGGCCGGACTCCGTTCGGTCACCGGAGCCGTCATCACGGTGTCCTTCTTGCACCGGCATTGGGTCACCGGAGCCATCATGATCATGTCCTTCCTCCTCCACTGTTCGATCATCATAGTCTGCTTCTTCACCCTCTCCTTCCAGACCATCGGTGTCGTTGAGAAACGACAAGACGGCCTCACTTCCATGTGCGATTATGGCCCCCAACATCGCTTCTTTTGCTTCGTCACGGGGGTCCATAGTTTCTGCAAATTTTTATAACATGGCAATTATTATTCAAACATGACAGATGGATATATTAGTGGCAAACGTAGAACTAGCTAGCTAATCACAATAAGGAATCATATTAATTAGTGGCCTCGACGCTGCTTCTCTAGGGTTTGGGGTGGCCTCGATCGGCAATACTTCAAGGGTTTTGGTGGCCTCGACAACGCTTCAAGGGTTTGGGGTGGCCTCGACGACAATGCTCTTTTAACTTGGAAAATTTGGCTGGCCTCGAGAGAGTTTGTCAGGTAGGGGCGCGGCGGGAGGGGGTAGGAGACCGACATCGTTTTTTTCTACGGTTTGGGTGTCCTCGATAGTTTTGGTCGAGCGAGAGGGGCGGGGGGTGCTCCCGTGGTATAAGTGTTGGAAATATGCCCTAGAGGCAATAATAAATGGTTATTATTATATTTCTTTGTTCATGATAATTGTCTATTGTTCATGCTATAATTGTGTTATCCGGAAATCGTAATACATGTGTGAATACATAGACCACAACGTGTCCCTAGTAAGCCTCTAGTTGACTAGCTCGTTGATCAACAGATAGTCATGGTTTCCTGACTATGGACATTGGATGTCATTGATAACGGGATCACATCATTAGGAGAATTATGTGATGGACAAGACCCAATCCTAAGCATAGCTCAAAGATCGTGTAGTTCGTTTGCTAGAGCTTTTCCAATGTCAAGTATCTTTTCCTTAGACCATGAGAACGTGCAAATCCCGGATACCGTAGGAGTGCTTTGGGTGTGCCAAACGTCACAACGTAACTGGGTGACTACAAAGGTACACTACGGGTATCTCCGAAAGTGTCTGTTGGGTTGGCACGGATCGAGACTGGGATTTGTCACTCCGTATGACGGAGAGGTATCTCTGGGCCCACTCGGTAATGCATCATCATAATGAGCTCAATGTGACTAAGGAGTTAGCCACGGGATCATGCATCATGGTACGAGTAAAGAGACTTGCCGGCAACGAGATTGAACAAGGTATTGGGATACCGACGATCGAATCTCGGGCAAGTAACATACCGATTGACAAAGGGAATTGTATACGGGATTGATTGAATCCTCGACATCGTGGTTCATCCGATGAGATCATCGTGGAACATGTGGGAGCCAACATGGGTATCCAGATCCCGCTGTTGGTTATTGACCGGAGAGGCGTCTCGGTCATGTCTGCATGTCTCCCGAACCCGTAGGGTCTACACACTTAAGGTTCGGTGACGCTAGGGTTGTAGAGATATTAGTATGCGGAAACCCGAAAGTTGTTCGGAGTCCCGGATGAGATCCCGGACGTCACGAGGAGTTCCGGAATGGTCCGGAGGTAAAGAATTATATATAGGAAGTCCAGTTTCGACCACGGGGAAAGTTTCGGGGGTTATCGGTATTGTACCGGGACCACCGGAAGGGTCCCGGGGGTCCACCGGGTGGGGCCACCTATCCCGGAGGGCCCCATGGGCTGAAGTGGAAAGGGAACCAGCCCTTAGTGGGCTGGGGCGCCCCCCCTTGGGCCTCCCCCTGCGCCTAGGGTTGGAAACCCTAGGGGTGGGGGGCGCCCCACTTGGCTTGGGGGGAAGCCACCCCCCCTTCCCCCTTGGCCGCCGCCCCCCCCCTTGGAGATCTGATCTCCCAGGGCCGGCGCCCCCCCCCCCACAGGGGTCCTATATATAGTGGGGGGAGGGAGGGCAGCAACACCACAGCCCCTGGCGCCTCCCTCTCCCCCTGCAACACCTCTCCCTCTCGCAGAAGCTTGGCGAAGCCCTGCCGAGATCCCGCTACATCCACCACCACGCCGTCGTGCTGCTGGATCTCCATCAACCTCTCCTTCCCCCTTGCTGGATCAAGAAGGAGGAGACGTCGTTGCTCCGTACGTGTGTTCAACGCGGAGGTGCCGTCCGTTCGGCACTCGGTCATCGGTGATTTGGATCACGGCGAGTACGACTCCATCAACCTCGTTCATTGGAACGCTTCCGCTCGCGATCTACAAGGGTATGTAGATGCACTCCTTTCCCCTCGTTGCTAGTATACTCCATAGATGGATCTTGGTGATGCGTAGGAAATTTTAAAATTCTGCTACGATCCCCAACAGTGGCATCATGAGCCAGGCCTATGCGTAGTGACTATGCACGAGTAGAACACAAAGCAGTTGTGGGCGTAGATGTTGCCAATTCTTCTTGCCGCTACTAGTCTTATCTTGTTTCGGCGGTATTGTGGGATGAAGCGGCCCGGACCGACCTTACACGTACGCTTACGTGAGACAGGTTCCACCGACTGACATGCACTAGTTGCATAAGGTGGCTAGCGGGTGTCTGTCTCTCCCACTTTAGTCGGAACGGATTCGATGAAAAGGGTCCTTATGAAGGGTAAATAGAAATTGGCATATCACGTTGTGGTTTTACGTAGGTAAGAAACGTTCTTGCTAGAAACCTATACAAGCCACGTAAAAACTTGCAACAACAATTAGAGGACGTCTAACTTGTTTTTGCAGCATGTGCTATGTGATGTGATATGGCCAGAAGATGTGATGAATGATATATGTGATGTATGAGATTGATCATATTCTTGTAATAGGAATCACGACTTGCATGTCGATGAGTATGACAACCGGCAGGAGCCATAGGAGTTGTCTTTATTTTTGTATGACCTGCGTGTCACTGAATAACGCCATGTAAATTACTTTACTTTATTGCTAAACGCGTTAGCCATAGAAGTAGAAGTAATCGTTGGCGTGACAACTTCATGAAGACACAATGATGGAGATCATGGTGTCATGCCGGTGACGAAGATGATCATGGTGCCCCGAAGATGGAGATCAAGGGAGCAAAATGATATTGGCCATATCATGTCACTATTTGATTGCATGTGATGTTTATCATGTTTTGCATCTTATTTGCTTAGAACGACGATAGTAAGTAAGATGATCCCTTATAATAATTTCAAGAAAGTGTTCCCCCTAACTGTGCACCATTGCGAAGGTTCGTTGTTTCGAAGCACCACGTGATGATCGGGTGTGATAGATTCTAACGTTCGCATACAACGGGTGTTGACGAGCCTAGCATGTACAGACATGGCCTCGGAACACACGCAATACATTTAGGTTGACTTGACGAGCCTAGCATGTACAGACATGGCCTCGGAACACGGAGGACCGAAAGGTCGAGCATGAGTCGTATAGAAGATACGATCAACATGGAGATGTTCATCGATCTTGACTAGTCCGTCTCACATGATGATCGGACACGGCCTAGTTAACTCGGATCATGTTTCACTTAGATGACTAGAGGGATGTCTATCTGAGTGGGAGTTCATTGAGTAATTTGATTAGATGAACTTAATTATCATGAACTTAGTCTAAAATCTTAACAATATGTCTTGTAGATCAAATGGCCCACGTTGTCCTCAACTTCAACGCGTTCCTAGAGAAAACCAAGCTGAAAGATGATGGCAGCAACTATACGGACTGGGTCCGGAACCTGAGGATCATCCTCATAGCTGCCAAGAAAGATCATGTCCTAGAAGCACCGCTAGGTGAAGCACCAATCCCAGAGAACCAAGACGTTATGAACGCTTGGCAATCATGTGCTGATGATTACTCCCTCGTTCAGTGCGTCATGCTTTATAGCTTAGAACTGGGTCTCCAAAAGCGTTTTGAGAAACATGGAGCATATGAGATGTTCAAAGAGCTGAAAATGGTTTTCCAAGCTCATGCCCGGGTCGAGAGATATGAAGTCTCCGACAAGTTCTTCAGCTGTAAAATGGAGGAAAATAGTTCTATTAGTGAGCACATACTCAGAATGTCTGGGTTACACAACCGCTTGTCTCAGCTGGGAGTTAATCTCCCGGATGACGCGGTCGTTGACAGAATCCTTCAGTCGCTTCCACCAAGCTACAAGAGCTTTGTGATGAACTTCAATATGCAGGGGATGGAAAAGACCATTCCCGAGGTATATTCAATGCTGAAATCAGCGGAGGTGGAGATCAGAAAGGAACATCAAGTGTTGATGGTGAATAAAACCACTAAGTTCAAGAAGGGCAAGGGTAAGAAGAACTTCAAGAAGGACGGCAAGGGAGTTGCAGCGCCCGATAAGCCAGTTGCCGGGAAGAAGCCAAGGAATGGACCCAAGCCTGAGACTGAGTACTTTTATTGCAAGGGAAGTGGTCACTGGAAGCGGAACTGCCCCAAATACTTAGCGGACAAGAAGGCCGGCAACACCAAAGGTATATGTGATATACATGTAATTGATGTGTACCTTACCAGTACTCGTAGTAGCTCCTGGGTATTTGATACCGGTGCGGTTGCTCATATTTGTAACTCAAAACAGGAACTGCGGAATAAACGGAGACTGGCGAAGGACGAGGTGACGATGCGCGTCGGGAATGGTTCCAAGGTCGATGTGATCGCCGTCGGCACGCTACCTCTGCATCTACCTACGGGATTAGTTTTAAACCTCAATAATTGTTATTTAGTGCCAGCTTTGAGCATGAACATTGTATATGGATCTCGTTTAATTCGAGATGGCTACTCATTTAAATCCGAGAATAATGGTTGTTCTATTTATATGAGAGATATGTTTTATGGTCATGCCCCGCTGGTCAATGGTTTATTCTTGATGAATCTCGGACGTGATGTTACACATATTCATAGTGTGAATACCAAAAGATGTAAAGTTGATAACGATAGTCCCACATACTTGTGGCACTGCCGCCTTGGTCACATTGGTGTCAAGCGCATGAAGAAGCTCCATGCAGATGGACTTTTGGAGTCTCTTGATTACGAATCATTTGACACGTGCGAACCATGCCTCATGGGTAAGATGACCAAGACTCCGTTCTTCGGAACAATGGAGCGAGCAACCCACTTGTTGGAAATCATACATACCGATGTGTGCGGTCCAATGAGTGTTGAGGCTCGCGGAGGATATCGTTATGTTCTCACTCTCACTGATGACTTAAGTAGATATGGGTATGTCTACCTAATGAAACACAAGTCTGAAACCTTTGAAAGGTTCAAGGAATTTCAGAGTGAGGTTGAGAATCAACGTGACAGGAAAATAAAATTCTTACGATCAGATCGTGGTGGAGAATATTTAAGTCACGAATTTGGTGCGCACTTAAGGAAATGTGGAATTGTTTCACAACTCACGCCGCCTGGAACACCTCAGCGAAATGGTGTGTCCGAACGTCGTAATCGCACTCTATTGGATATGGTGCGATCTATGATGTCTCTTACCGATTTGCCGCTCTCATTTTGGGGCTATGCTTTAGAGACTGCCGCATTCACTTTAAATAGGGCTCCGTCGAAATTCGTTGAGATGACACCGTATGAATTATGGTTTGGGAAGAAACCTAAGCTATCGTTTCTAAAAGTTTTGGGATGCGATGCTTATGTCAAGAAACTTCAACCTGAAAAGCTCGAACCCAAGTCGGAAAAATGCGTCTTCATAGGATACCCTAAGGAAACTATTTGGTATACCTTCTACCTCAGATCCGAAGGCAAGATCTTTGTTGCCAAGAATGGGTCCTTTCTGGAGAAAGAGTTTCTCTCGAAAGAATTGAGTGGGAGGAAAGTGGAACTTGATGAGGTGATAGTCACCCCTTCCGAACCGGAAAGTAGCGCAGCGCGGGAAGATGTTCCTGCGGTGCCTACACCGACTGGGGAGGAAGTTAATGATGATGATCATGAAGCTTCGGATCAAGTTACTGCTGAACTTCGTAGGTCCACAAGGACACGTTCCGCACCAGAGTGGTACGGCAACCCTGTCCTGGAAATCATGTTGTTAGACAACGGTGAACCTTCGAACTATGAAGAAGCGATGGCGGGCCCGGATTCCGACAAATGGCTAGAAGCCATGAAATCCGAGATAGGATCCATGTATGAAAACGAAGTATGGACTTTGACTGACTTGCCCGATGATCGGCGAGCCATAGAAAATAAATGGATCTTTAAGAAGAAGACAGACGCGGATGGTAATGTGACCATCTATAAGGCTCGACTTGTCGCTAAGGGTTATCTACAAGTTCAAGGGGTTGACTACGATGAGACTTTCTCACCCGTAGGGAAGCTGAAGTCCGTCCGAATCATGTTAGCAATTGCCGCATACTATGATTATGAGATATGGCAGATGGACGTCAAAACGGCATTCCTTAACGGCTTCCTTAAGGAAGAATTGTATATGATGCAGCCGGAAGGTTTTGTCGATCCTAAGAATGCTAACAAAGTATGCAAGCTCCAGCGCTCAATCTATGGGCTGGTGCAAGCATCTCGGAGTTGGAACATTCGCTTTGATGAGATGATCAAAGCGTTTGGGTTTACACAGACTTATGGAGAAGCCTGTGTTTACAAGAAAGTGAGTGGGAGCTCTGTAGCATTTCTCTTATTATATGTGGATGACATACTATTGATGGGAAATGATATAGAATTCTTGGAAAGTATAAAGGCCTATTTGAATAAGTGTTTTTCAATGAAGGACCTTGGAGAAGCTGCTTATATATTAGGCATCAAGATCTATAGAGATAGATCAAGACGCCTCATTGGTCTTTCACAGAGTACGTACCTTGACAAGATATTGAAGAAGTTCAATATGGATCAGTCCAAGAAGGGGGTTCTTGCCTGTATTGCAAGGTGTGCAATTGAGCACGGCTCAATGCCCGACCACGGCAGAAGATAGAGAAAAGATGAGTGTCATCCCCTATGCCTCGGCCATAGGGTCTATTATGTATGCCATGTTGTGTACCAGACCTGATGTAAACCTTGCCGTAAGTTTGGTAGGAAGGTACCAAAGTAACCCCGGCATGGAACACTGGACAGCGGTCAAGAATATCCTGAAGTACCTGAAGAGGACTAAGGATATGTTTCTCATTTATGGAGGTGACGAAGAGCTCGTCGTAAAGGGTTACGTCGACGCTAGCTTCGACACGGATCTGGATGACTCGAAGTCACAAACCGGATATGTGTATATATTGAATGGAGGGGCAGTAAGCTGGTGCAATTGCAAGCAAAGCGTCGTGGCGGGATCTACATGTGAAGCGGAGTACATGGCGGCCTCAGAGGCAGCACAGGAAGCAGTCTGGATGAAGGAGTTCATTACTGACCTAGGGGTGATTCCCAATGCGTCGGGCCCGATGACTCTCTTCTGTGACAACACTGGAGCTATTGCCCTTGCCAAGGAGCCCAGGTTTCACAGGAAGACCAGGCATATCAAGCGTTGCTTCAACTCCATTCGTGAAAGTGTTCAAAATGGAGACATAGATATTTGTAAAGTACATACGGACCTGAATGAAGCAGATCCGTTGACTAAACCTCTCCCTAGAGCAAAACATGATCAACACTAGGACGCAATGGGTGTTCGATTCATCACAATGTAACTAGATTATTGACTCTAGTGCAAGTGGGAGACTGTTGGAAATATGCCCTAGAGGCAATAAAAAATGGTTATTATTATATTTCTTTGTTCATGATAATTGTCTATTGTTCATGCTATAATTGTGTTATCCGGAAATCGTAATACATGTGTGAATACATAGACCACAACGTGTCCCTAGTAAGCCTCTAGTTGACTAGCTCGTTGATCAACAGATAGTCATGGTTTCCTGACTATGGACATTGGATGTCATTGATAACGGGATCACATCATTAGGAGAATGATGTGATGGACAAGACCCAATCCTAAGCATAGCTCAAAGATCGTGTAGTTCGTTTGCTAGAGCTTTTCCAATGTCAAGTATCTTTTCCTTAGACCACGAGATCGTGCAACTCCCGGATACCGTAGGAGTGCTTTGGGTGTGCCAAACGTCACAACGTAACTGGGTGACTACAAAGGTACACTACGGGTATCTCCGAAAGTGTCTGTTGGGTTGGCACGGATCGAGACTGGGATTTGTCACTCCGTATGACGGAGAGGTATCTCTGGGCCCACTTGGTAATGCATCATCATAATGAGCTCAATGTGACTAAGGAGTTAGCCATGGGATCATGCATCACGGTACGAGTAAAGAGACTTGCCGGTAACGAGATTGAACAAGGTATTGGGATACCGACGATCGAATCTCGGGCAAGTAACATACCGATTGACAAAGGGAATTGTATACGGGATTGATTGAATCCTCGACATCGTGGTTCATCCGATGAGATCATCGTGGAACATGTGGGAGCCAACATGGGTATCCAGATCCCGCTGTTGGTTATTGACCGGAGAGGCGTCTCGGTCATGTCTGCATGTCTCCCGAACCCGTAGGGTCTACACACTTAAGGTTCGGTGACGCTAGGGTTGTAGAGATATTAGTATGTGGAAACCCGAAAGTTGTTCGGAGTCCCGGATGAGATCCCGGACGTCACGAGGAGTTCCGGAATGGTCCGGAGGTAAAGAATTATATATAGGAAGTCCAGTTTCGACCACCGGGAAAGTTTTGGGGGTTATCGGTATTGTACCGGGACCACCGGAAGGGTCCCGGGGGTCCACCGGGTGGGGCCACCTATCCCGGAGGGCCCCATGGGCTGAAGTGGGAAGGGAACCAGCCCTTAGTGGGCTGGGGCGCCCCCCCCCCTTGGGCCTCCCCCTGCGCCTAGGGTTGGAAACCCTAGGGGTGGGGGGCGCCCCACTTGGCTTGGGGGGGAAGCCACCCCCCCTTCCCCCTTGGCCGCCGCCCCCCCCCCTTGGAGATCTGATCTCCCAGGGCCGGCGCCCCCCCCCAGGGGTCCTATATATAGTGGGGGGAGGGAGGGCAGCAACACCACAGCCCCTGGCGCCTCCCTCTCCCCCTGCAACACCTCTCCCTCTCGCAGAAGCTTGGCGAAGCCCTGCCGAGATCCCGCTACATCCACCACCACGCCGTCGTGCTGCTGGATCTCCATCAACCTCTCCTCCCCCCTTGCTGGATCAAGAAGGAGGGGACGTCGCTGCTCCGTACGTGTGTTGAACGCGGAGGTGCCGTCCGTTCGGCACTCGGTCATCGGTGATTTGGATCACGGCGAGTACGACTCCATCAACCTCGTTCATTGGAACGCTTCCGCTCGCGATCTACAAGGGTATGTAGATGCACTCCTTTCCCCTCGTTTCTAGTATACTCCATAGATGGATTTTGGTGATGCGTAGGAAATTTTAAAATTCTACTACGATCCCCAACAATAAGTTATCACGGTCGAGAGGGGGTATATATATCGACCGCCCATCATGTCGAAGTTATTTTGTAATGGAGTTCCCGATAAAAATTAAGAAGAGGAAGTAGAAGATAAAAAAAGAGGAGAAGAAGAAGGAATAGAGGAGAAGAAGAAAAAACAGACTCTATTGTTTCTTCTTCTCCTCTTATTTTTCTTCTTCTTCCTCTTCTTAGTTCATTCCTTCTTCCTTTCTTCCTAGCTAGATATATAAAACTTTTCTAAAAAATGTTATCAGGGAGGGGGTATATCAACGTCTCCTCATGTTGAAATTATCGGGGAGGGGGTGTATCGACCCCCCACACCCCTCATCATGCATATATAGCTACCACATACATATATACATTGAAAAAAAATTACATATATGCAACAAAAACATTAATACACATATGAACAAAAAAATACATATATGAACAAAAACATGATGTGAAAAAAAAATGTAATAAATCTAATAAGAAATTAATCTAATAAAAAACATGCTCTGAACTTACATATAGCCACATACATACAAATATACATTTTATATATATGAACAAAAAATTAATTTAATACAAGATAAAAACATAGTCGGACCGGCGCGGCGGCTCACAGCGGGGGCGTCTGGCGATGGCGACTGCGGGGGAGGCGAGGGCTCCGGCGCGCGGGGGCAGGCCACGGGAAGGGGCTC